>NW_021318955.1:0-16587 GCF_001605985.2 Dendrobium catenatum | reverse complement strand
ATGACATAAAAAGTGGTGAACATAATTAGATAATAATTACTAAGAAAGAGAACAAGGTGACATGGGAATTGGAGTGGTTAGTCAAACATTTCGCAACTATGAATGTTAGAAGAAAAAGAGCATATTTGATTACCGGAGAAGAAATATTTTATTTTTCAGTTGTGAAAGAGGAGTGGTTAATCTTCCTTGATTGCTTCTCGCCAGGTGCTAAGAGTTTAAAAGCAAAGTGACTTTAATATCTTAGAAAAGGTTTAGAAGCCGACAAAAGCAGGAAAGCTAATGATATACATTTCATTTCCTAATGTAAAATGAAATTGATTAGATGTTTTTACTGAGGAATGAAGATTTTACCTCATGAGCAGAGGTTGATCTCTCTATAAACTTGTAACCTGGCCACAAATCCTATTTGTTCAAGACACCTTATAGAAGAACAACCAGAAGAATTGTAAGAACTGAAAGGTCAGTTGGCTGAACTGATTGAGAAGGGGTTTATCAGACCCAATTTCATTCTCCTTGGAGTACATAGTATTATTTGTTAAAAAGGAATGATGGTTCTATGAGACTCTGTATTGATTCACAGAGAATTAAATTAAGGTAGACAAAATATATATATAAATATATATATATTATACTATCATTTATATATATATATATATTTCTTCTAAGAATTGATGATTATTTGCATCAGTTGGAGTGCCTTCTTATTTTTCAGAACTTGATTGAGATCAGGTTGTCATCGGTTAGGGGTGAAGTAATGTGATATTTGCAAGGAAGAGCTTTTAGCCAACAAGTTATGGACACTATAATTTTTTATTCATTATTAAGACCCTGTGGACATAACTAATACCCAATTGTGTTTATGGCATGATGAATATAATTTTCAAGTTTTACTTTAAATCAGTTTGTCCACTCATTTTTAATTAATGACTATTTTGATATATTCCAAAAGAAAAAATGATGAAGAGCATGCCACATTTGCAGGGGAATTGTTCTGGAACTTACTAAAGCACAACGTGGAATGTTTAGTTCAATATTTCTAAATGTGAGGTTATGATGGAAGAAAATTTCATTCTTTGTGACACATCGTCAGTGGAGAAGGAATATTTGTGGGTCAGAAAAGATATAAAACTAGTAGTGGAATAGTCAGGGACTAACGAATGTGACAGAGGTTAGAAGTTTCTTGGGACTAACAGGAATTTTACAAAATTTTGTTTAAAGACTTTTCTCAAATTGCTTTAACTTCATTCTAAATTGACCATGAAGGAATATTAAAATTGAATGAAAGATGATTGTAGCAGAAATTTTTTAAAAAAAGAAATTAAAAAACAATGTTTAACAACTGCACCAGCTGTTGACAATCCTCTGGATCTGAGCGGATTTTCAATTGTTCAGTGCATGCTTCTCTAAAAGGGATTGGGTTATGTGTTGATAAAAAAAAAATTATTGCTTATGCTTTTAGTCTAGGCTGAAGCCTCATGAAATAATTATCCCACTCACGATCAAGAATTGACATCAGTGCTGTTTGCACTAAAAATTTTGAGACACTACTTTATATGGGATGAGATGTAAAAATTTTTACAGATCATGAAAAGTTAAAATAAATTTTCACTCAGAAGACAATTGAATCTGAGACACAGAAGATTGGTTGCGAATTTAATAAGAGAATTATTGATTCTTTGACATCCAGTACGTGTAGGAAGGCGCTAATGTGTAGTTGATTCATGAGCAGAAAGACTCGCTCACAATTAGAATATGTGACTAGTGAGAAAATGATTTGATTAAAGGAATGAAGTCTTTCAATTAGAAGTCAGAATGCAGGACGCATTTCATTAATAAATTAAGCATTAATCAGATGTATTCTTTTCAACTATCACATTTGAAGGAAAGATATAATGAGCTCATAAGAAAAAACATGATTATCAGAAGTTTAGAATCAAGTGCAAGAAGGATTAACAAGAAAGGCAAACTCAGTTGTTTGATGAACAAGGAATAATCAGGTAACAATATGCGAGTTGTGGATACAAAAGAGTCAGATTTGATTTCAAGACATCTTGTTTTTTGGAGCACATAATACTAGTTATTTCAATTTCACTCCTGAAGTACAAAAATGTATCAAGGAATTTTGAAGACTTTGTTTTGGTGGCTAGGAATTTGAAAAGAGATGTTACTATATTATGTGACTAAATGTGGAAATGTCAAGTTGTTAAAACTGAAACATCTAGAAAACCTTAGTGGATGTTGCAATCTTACAATCCAGAATGGGAAGTGGGAAGAGATATCATGGATTTTGTTCAGGCTTTTCCTTAGGTCAAGACAAGGGCATTGATGTATAGGGTGGTAGTGACAGACTCACCAATTCAGCCCCATTTTTCTACCTATCCGTAGACTGATTCGTGGAGAAATATTGTCAAAGTATTCGTGAAGGAAATCACTGATTGACCTCTTTGTTGTTCCCGATTAGCCTTTCGACTGCATGGGTTGAGCATGATGGGGCCGTCGCGGGCTGATTCAATTCGAATTAACGTTGATTCGGATTTTGATTTTTATTGCTTTAATTTGGTCTAGCTGAGTCGAGCCTAAGCTAGCCTAGATCGAGTCGAATTGTGTTGGATTTGAGCTTGCTTTCAACCTAAGAGTCTCATTAAAATCCTAATTCAAACTTAATTAACTTTCACAAGCAAATTGGAATCCCATCGTCGGATCAACGATTTTTTTTGATCGAACGGCTCCGATCTCCCCTCTTTTCCTCAAACTGCCCTAACTAAGGCCGAGGCTCTCTCATTCACGCCCGATGGGGATCACTCACGCCGCTCTCCCTCTCTCCCGACCCTCTCTGTTCGCACAGAGCCAGGCGGAAACCCCCTTACAGCTCTCGGTTCTGGGCGAACTCCTCTCCGACTTCCGCCCCCCCTCTCCCCGTCTTCTCTAGTTCGCAGATCTGAGGAGGACCGAAGCAGCCCCTCTCCCTCTCGGTTTTCCTTCGTTCGTAGAAGCCAAGAGGCCCGCTCCCCTCTCTCGCCGTCTGGGCTCCGTTCGCATAAGGCCGGGCGGAACCCTTTTTCTGGCTCCGTTTTTTTTTGTGTTCGCAGAAACAAGGAGGCCGGAGCAGCCTCTCTCTCCCGTCTCTCTGGTTCGCAGAGGCCCAAAAGAGCCCGAAGACTCCTTGCTTCCTCCCCATTTCGGGAACCCCGATGACAGCTGCCCGAGCTCTCTCTTCCAGCCTCCGACAACCTGGATTCGCCTCCTCTAGCCGAACCAGACTGCAGCCTTCGCACACTTGGACCGAACCTAGCCACCGGGAGCCTTGCCTTGGCCGACCATTCTTCTTCCCTACAGCAGGTATATGCTTCCTCTTCCCCCCCTCTTCTTCTTTTATTTTCCTTCTTTTCATTTTCTTCCAGATTTTCCTAACCATCTCCTTGTCTTACTTCTTCCTCTTCCTTTCTTTACCTAAGTTTTCCCCAATTCTTCTCATTCTAATTTAGAGCTTTGTGGATGATTTAATTGATATATATAAGGTTTATTTTAGATGAAACTGAAATTGTGGGTGAGACTTTTATGGTGAAAATATTATCGCATCTCTAGCTATTTTGCTCTTAGTAAATGCATTCATACCTCACAAGCTTGTGATAATCATGCTACAAGCAAAGTTGATTTTTTTTTGGCTGCAACATGTTGATTTATTTTGTTTTAAAAAATGGATGATTATCATGTGAAACCTACTTTTGCTTTATGCCATGTGACTTATAGTTTTAGGTGTAAACTATAAAAATGTATAAAAGGCCATTTTGATCCTATATCAAAGCATGCACATGGGATATTTGTAGTATTGCTCACTAAGAGATTGTTGGCACGTTTATGCTTCGTCTTATCTATGTATTTCTCTTGTGAATGTGGAAGCTCCGATTGGATAAAGGACATATGTTCTAAGCCTATCTACCTTGCAAATAATTGATGAATATCTTACTTCATAAAGAGGTTTAGAGCTTTCTTTTAAAGTTGTGAGGACATATAATGTGGAATTTGGAAAACTCATCGGGAAATGATCATGTGGCATATTGTTGGAAACATGTCTAGCTAAAAAAGGTTACGAATGATGAAATATCGCTATATTTTCTTGTCTACTTGGTTGAGCTTTGTATGAAAAATGTCGCCACCGTGCCTCTTTTATTTTGAAGCGTGATCTCTTATTGCTTAGGAGTTAGGATGTTTGAAGTTATTAAAATCTTGCATAGTATTTTGATATTTGGATTTCAAATACACCCTTTGTCTCTATTTGAGATGTGTGGAGCTTTGTAGTATTTTTGGTTCCCATACAAGATTTTATGGGTATGTCTCTTTGAGGCATATTGGAAAGAATCGTATCATGTGATGCTAAATTGATTGTTGGTATTTCGTTAAGGTAATGGGAAGAGCCCTTTGTTCAGATCTCAATAATGATTTTGCTATAGTTTACTTGGTGTATGTGATAGATTGGAAAGCTTATTGTCTAAAATGGCTCCATGGGTTTATGAGTGAGTTGGAAATATGCACCCTTAGAATTATCTTTTTGTCAGCTCAATGCTTATAAAAAAAAAAAGGAATGAATACTTCATCATGAAGTGGTTTCTTGACTTGTTGGAAAGAATTGTAAGTTACAAATTCGTGAGAAAGGTTACATATTTCATACTAGAGTAAATTTATGAATTTGAGCTAAAACCTTTCTTGAAATCGTGGATAGTACGTAGCATGAGAAGTGAAAATTCATTAGAAGGACTCTAAAACTTACCTTATATCGGAAAGAGCTTTGGGTTGTCATATGTTGGGAATACTTATGATTCGCTTTATGATAGAAAGTACTTCGAGACGGAAGAGTTTTGTGATTCACTTTGTGCGAGGTGCCATGAATTGGTTTATGTTAGAAAATCTATTGGTTGCATCGTGATTCACTCATAAATTTAATCTGGTTTGACTTAAGGTCGTAAGTCTTTTTGTCGGTTACTTTTCTTTGGGGTATTGGCAGAGATTTTTCGAGTTTGTTGGGACTATTGAAGTCAACCTGCTCCAAACATATGCTTTGTGTTTGAAATAAGAGATAGATTGATGTTTCATTTATGATAACACATCAAGTGCATGTTCGGTCTCCTTGAGCTAAGATTATTTAGGGGAAAATTTTGTGTATATTTCTATAATTAAATGGCTTTACTGATGGAGTTTAAGGAAAGTAAAGTGATATCAAAACCTTCTTATAATGATTGCTTTTTCTACCAAACTGTCAAATTTTTTTTAGCTTATGTTGGGTTTGCGGTTTGGTTGCTAGACTTAAAGAGTATGACATCTCTTTTTTTGAAATAAGCATAGTTTCACTCTGGTGGCACTAGTGGGAGTAAAGATGGGGGAACTTTGATACATTTTCAAAGCCGTATTTGTGATCTTTTAAAGGCATCTCCTTACACTGTATTAGTTACTTGAGGTGTTAAAGAAATGCTTTTGCACTATCTTATACTATAGGTTTGTTTGGAGAGTGGTTACATGAAAGTATTTCTTTACATGAGTAAAAGTGTAGTTATTTGAAACGTCCATCTTTCTTCTACTTCTTTCATTACTTATGCTTTGAGATAAAGAAAAGACTTCATGGTTCGCTTTATGCGATAATCTTATGATCTGCTTTATGTTGAAAGTTTTGCGAATTGTCTGACGTTTGAAAGACTGATGGCTTTGCTTTATATTTGAAAGACATGTGATGTGTTTTATGTTAAAAAGAGTGTTGATATATCTTATGTTCGAAAAGGCTATGGTTTGTTTTATGATTGGATAAATACCATGATTTATTTTGTGCTATAAAATCATGCTTCTTGTATTTCTTATTGTTGGGAAGCTTTACGAGTTATTTTGTGATAGGTTTTATAAATGTTTATGAAGTTTTTGACGGTTTTACCCCACTCCAAATATAGTAAAGAAGCACTTGATCGTCTTTTGGGTCAAAGATTTTGGTAAATGATTTATGTGGAGTTTTATGCGATTTTGGGTAGATTATTTATATAAAGTGTTATGTAGCTTTTTCAAACAAAGAACAAAGAAAATTTCATAAGTTAAATTTGGGTTTAATAACTTTTGAAGAGTGGATTTGTATTGGTGGATTCTTTAGACCTTTTCCTTTTTTGGATGAAATGTTAATCTTGTCTAAATTTTGTCTCTTTCATTAATTGCTTGCTTCTAGATATAGAATGAAGAATGCGATAGATATAGAGTTTTGAAGAATGTGATAGAAAGAAAGAGATTTTGTTTTTGTTCTAGTTTTGGGAACTTGAGTTTCCCTTGTTGCTTTGAGTTCGGTAAGAAATAGTTTGTGTAGTCGAGTCGAGTCCGTATCAAGTGCTTTATGGGTTGTGGGGACAGCAAAGGGCATTATAAATGTTGCTTTAGGGTACACTTGACTTCACAGAAGTGTGCCCAATAACAACAATGCCTACATCCTTTATTTCGTTTTCATTTATTTTTCTTTCTACGCTTTGCTATAGATTCTTAAGTTAGCAATGCATGTACGAGAATCCTAAGGATTAGAAAAACAACCCCACTCTTAGTCCCACAACTTTAGTGACATCTAAGGACAAAAATTAAGGATCGGGTCTAGAAAATATTAGACTTAGGGTGCATGCTCCTTATAGGATAGAGACATTAAAACAAAACTTAGTGACACGTCTTCCTAGGTTCTAGTTTTCTTAATCCACTATAATCAACCAACCAATCTTAATCTAATTCTTAATGATTTATTAAAAATACTTAATCCTAATCAACTTATAATTAACATTTATAATTGTTGAATTCTAAATCTAAAACATACATTCTAAATCAATCAAAATAATCTAATAATAAAACCCTAACCAATCTAAAAGTTTAAAAGCTGTAGACAAAAATTAGGAGATTAAATATGAAACTAAATTTCTTAGGAAAAAAGACTTCTAAAGATTAAACTTAGAGTAATCTTTAAAAAATCATGTCAACAAACCCCTTAATATTATAAACAATCACTCAAAGATGAAGTTTATTGGATGGACTACTGCCGAGCTGGGGGCTAAGTGTCCTAAGGAGGCCTGGTTCCTCGAGCATTGCACAACGCCACGAATGGATTCGATGGAGTGCAAAACTTTGAACTTAACTGATTATTAATAATTTGAATCAAATATCAATTGATAATAAACTATCTAATTCATTCTTTCTTCTAATTTATAACAAACTAATTATTCAATCAAATCCTAAATAAAATCTCTAAAATCAACTAAAGTACTAATATTTAAACTTAAATTAAAAATCCCTCTTTTGTCCTTTACAAATCAAATTGAAGAATACTATATAACTTCCTCTACATTGGACCCATCCAAAATACACAAAACTTAGATTGGTTTGCTAGACACGACTCTAGCTCTTGGGTTAGGCTAAGTTTTCTTTTGTTGTTCAAGTGTTTTACTACGTACACATGCTCTATAATGCAAGTTATTGAAATTTCCTTTAGTATATCATTTTCCTGTTAGTTATATCTTTTGTTATTTATCTGCATTCTTTTCTGAACGCATCTACGCTCATATATTATATTTCTCTGTTATCTTTTTCTTGCGAGGTACACTGAGCTTAATGATCGGGAGCTAAACGACATCATTTGCTTATAAGCTTTTAAGTGGAGGCGCGCACATTCAGTGTATAATTTCTGTCAACTCAAAACTTCGAGTTTATATCGAAATGCTACATGCACACCACTAGATTGTTGATAGGTATTCTAGTATTGTTTAGGTAGCCAGCTAGGTTAGTTCACTACGAAGCTTTGGCCTATAGGTCAAAGCTTGCCCCTTCTGTGAACCTAGAGGACGTTAGGGTCATTTAGGCCTGTAGAGTACCTATTGTGCATTGGCATCGTTGTTTTCCCACACGAAGTGGGCATCGCTAGGATTTTGGCCTTCTGGTTTTGGGTACGATACCCTCCCTTTTTTTCTTTTTTTCTGTGAGCCTTAGAGACCATTAGGGTCATTTAGGCCTGTAGAGTAGCCACCACTTATGCCATTTGGGCATCGCTGTTTTCCCACACGATGATGGCATGACATGATGATTGCTGTGCGGGTACCTTGCTGGCAGGGTACCTTAGGTGTGTTTATTTATTTTTTTTTTATGTACCTCTGAATGTTATGCATCATTGGGTTTTTACCACACTTCTTACTCACATATGCTTCACTTACATAATGCATTCACATCAATAGAGTTAGGGATATTTCATATCTGTTCATGCATCATACATGGCGCTAGGTACTTTCTTTTGCTTAGTAGAGTCACAGATTGAGATCTTCTGAACTACGACATCCTTGACTTTTCTAGATAGAGCCTTCCTTATTCTTAACATATAGGACGTTTGATGTGTTTTAGGATTGTTAAGCTGGCAGCTCACTCCAGGCAAGTATAAGCCCAGGTCTGTTACACCCCTCAGTGGTCTTTTCACTTCTGGCGTGTGTTTTGTAGTCTGTCGCATTTCTCTTGAGGGTAGTAATTCCGAACCTTTGATCTTCTAAACTCAAATTTTAATCATACTTTATCTCATTGTCAAAAATGTCTACATCATCACTAAGGGTAAATAGAAGAGACTATTTGAAGTAGATTTAGGAAACTTTATCTTGTCACCAAATCAAGAAGGAATAATCCAACATCATCTAGATCCGAGTAAGTTTTCTTAGATCGAGTGCTAAGATGTAGTTTAACTACTGGGGGCTTGCGCCCGTAGGAATATCCGATCCCACAATCAAATAAACCCTCTTACGATGCTGATGTATCGAATTTAGGGGGAATCTCCGTGAATTTTGGGTTTATGATATTATTTATTGCCATCGAGGTTGGTAGGTGAAAGCGCTATCCTCCATGGCTAATGCGTATTTAAAACTCCATACTTGCTCTTCCATCGTGTCCTGCTTGTGCGAGTTGTAAAGGTCCTACGACATTTGTCCTACGGAGATAGTGTGGATCGTACCCTTTGACATCTCGAACCACCACGAGCGTGATCCTTTCGGAGACCACAGTTTCTCTTGTTATAAAATACAACCAATGTCCAGAAAACTCAGTTCAGCCAATCGGCTTGGTTCCAAGTTAATTTACTCAAATCCTACTCAAGCAACTTGAAAGGACTTCGCCAGTCTAGAAAGAACTCATCTCAAACAAGTGATTGTATTCTATCATCCAAGTTGTAGGATGAGTATTGGAAACATATTTAGTCGGGTACCTAAGACCAGAATAGTCTGAAATAGCTGGCGATGGGAGCGAGCTAGGTCAAGGAAGGATGGACTTTCTCAGACAAAGGTATTGAGTCGGGTTACCTGGGGCCAGTTTGGCGTAATCATCGACTATCAATAATTACCAAGGTGGTGACTCTTAGAGCTCGGCGAATGACTTCATCAAGTCGTATATTTCAATCGGCTTACACAACTAATATAATTATTTTAATTTTTGCATAGCTATGAATCGAGTCAATTCTTGTAGTGCTTCAAAACCCCATAGAACAGAGTTAAAAAAGACCATTTTCAGAGACCACTTCTCTTGGGAAAGATTGGGGTGGTACATAAATTCGGATCAATAAAACCACGAGCTTTTCGTTTGCTAGTATGCCATGTTGGATAGGAAGGAATACTTGAGGGTGTCGCGGAAGGTGAAACGGCCTAATAGGAAATACTTGGAGTTTGCAAGCAAAAGGGCGCTAATTAATAATCGGTAAAACAGCGAGAAAGTGTATGAGAGAGAGAAGCTGTGTGAAAAAACAATCAAAAAGATCGTAGATAAGCGTATGTAGAAGTCAAAACGAGAGCAAGAACGAAGACAAGAGTACAATTGAGTCGCTGAGATTGTCGAGAAGAGGGAGGATCCTTAATTGATCCATCAATTCGAGGTGGAGGACGATCCTCACTCTCGAGATGAAAATCACTATGTATCTTACCTTCGTCTTCTGTATTGAAATTTAGATTCTAGCTGTATTGCAATCCGATCGTTTGGGTGTTTCGCCCAGAAGTTTTGCAATTTGTATTGCTTCGCTTTTTCACCAATTAGTGAATGGTTTTGCTTGTCGAACTCAAGTATTTCCCTTGGGGTTTACTTGCGAAACTCAGAGTGATGCGTTAGTAGCATGTATAGTGAGTAAAATTTAAATTGCACTGTGTAGAAAGCCATCAATTGTCATTTCCCCATTTTAATTTCTTCTCAAGCCAGGAGAAGAAAAAGAAAGAGAAGAAGAGAGGAGAAGGAACTAGGGTTTGGAGTCGTAGAGTTAATTGAGCCGAGAGTGCGAGTCGAGTGTGAGGAAAGTTGTTGGGTCAAGGTAGGGTTATATTTTGCCTATTTTGTTTTCAATAATATAAGTATTTTTTAGGATTTTTCAAAATCGAATTTAATAGTGTGTGTGGTGCCGAAGATGCGGAATTGTTATCAAAATTCCGTAATGCTTTTATCGTGGACTTCTGATATGTTAATGAGAACGATTATGTATGGATCGGTTGTTGGAGTATGTTATTCGGATTTTCCATGAGTAGATTTTGAAGCGAGCGAGAGTGGTATTCATTGCAAAATTGGTTATTGTGACATGAAAAATAGTATTTTGAGTATTAGTTAAAGTTTTAGAACATTGTATATATAATCGGGTAAATATTGGTGAAATTCTAAAAACTAATTGAGCGAGAGACGGTTAGATACGGGTGAGAATTATTTACAAACCGTTTAGCATTTTTTGAGACTCATAAAATAATTACTGGCGCTTAGTAATGTATAATTAACTTATTTTCAATATCTATGATTGAAAATTTAAGATTACGGCGAGAAAGGATTCTATATGTTAGTGTATGAAAATGTCCAGGAGTCCGTGAGACGTTATATAATAAGAAGAGATTCTAATGGCGATGAGAAGAAAATTTATGTTGGCAATAAGAATGGATTTTGTTGCGAGAAGGCGATTCTATTAATTGTTATATATAAAAAGTTGGTGCATGAGGGGTCACTCTAATAATTACTGAGAAGGGATGATTGTTATATTTCGGCGGCTTTAGTAAAATTTCTAATACAATTTAAATGGCTTATTAAAATTCCAATATCAATATCCATTTCAGTTTCCAACTTTTCGCACGGTACTTCATTTATTAATCAACTTTGCCTATGTGAGGCCGATGTATTTTTTATAGGAATTTCATGTTATGTTAACAGCCTCCTAGACTTTCAGGTGTATGAACCTAAGATAAACTGAGGATTGGTGAGAGGATAAATAAGACTTTAGATGAGAGTTTTGTCTTCATGAAGGAGAATTGATTTAGCTGTATTCTGTTAGACAGTAAGAAAAATGCTGGTGGTTTGCTCGGGTGGGGGCTAGCAGGAAGAAGAAGTTCAGGGTCGTGCAGAATACCTTGATAATTTCGAAAAGAGTCTACAAAGACGTTATAGGACTGGTTCTGTACCGTGTATGCAGGAGATAAGCTAATAGAGCTCTTTTCTAAAATTGATTCAGGGGAATATTACAGTGATTTACAATACAAGACAAAGTTTATGCGTCTCTCTAGCATGCTTCCATAGTTGATTACACTTCTAAGGAGAAGTGTTACGATTTACTGGATGCGTCTGCGAAATACTTTGAGACAACTATTATAGCATAAGACATTAAGATTTTTTCTCAATGGTCGGGAGGGCCATGAGGGTAGAGACTGATCGATAGAAATTCAACAACAAGTGGACTGCTAGTAGAAGAGGTTTTGGATAGTGAGATAGCTGGCAATAGCTATTGTTGGGAAGAATATAAATATTTGGAATAAGCTAATTCAGAAGAAGGGGACAATCCCGGTAGCAATTTCTTCATAGATCGTATATAGAGACAGTGTGCCAACTCTGGCAAGTTCAGTCAAATGGGCCATTATGTCAGCATGTGTGGCAGGTGGCACATGGTTAATGTTATAGAGTATTCATAGCTGGTGTTTTTAATGTGGTAGTATGGACAGTAGGTGCGACTAAGAGTGAGGTCGCCCTTCATTGGTGAGCCCCATGATAAAACCTGTGGTCCTGAAGTTGTCGTAAGAACTTACCAAAGATGGAGTCTAGTGGCTGAGCATGCAACACTCATGATAGGTCGACCCGATGGAGAACGTTATGCGTGGTTTCTGTCAGAAATTTTTAAGCTTTGACATTATAGAGATAATAATTGCGAGCCTCTGATATTTGCACTCATAGGTAGTTGCTGTGATCTTCAGAATTAGTCCATTCAGTCTATCCTATCGTACTTGACTTCTATCCTAGAGAGAGAGCTTCTATCTCAGAAAAGCAATCCCTGGATTTTTCTACAATTTTTCAACAGTGGAGAGAGGGAAGTACTCAGCTAGACTCGATGTGTGTCAACGCTAGTTACTGAAATTAATATGACAAATAGAGTGTTATATACAATCGAATATACCTTTTTAGAAAATCCACTCTATATCTAGTTCGTCGATAAAATGTTGGACCTTTGTATTTTGTTATCATGCCATAGAGAATGTGGCCTTTTTGGCAATAGTAGAGCAGCATCGCCATAATTGGAGGAGCTGAACTTGTGACTATTTGGCAGGTGAGCCCTTGCTTGAACTACATTGAGTTATCAATAGATCTTAGGATATTCTGTAAAGTTTATCAACGCTGGCATTGAGCATTTCCTCTATGGAATTCCCTTTCATAGGTGCGTGGTGGACTCTATAGTAGAATACGTGTCTCTATAAGTCACTTGTGCAATCTTCTTGAACAGACCTAGCTATGAAGCTCATGGAGTATAAATTGTGGTTGAACTCAGTAAAATTTTTTGATTCTCGACTCAAATGATAAATTGCCTTTTTAAGTCTGTTATACATATCATGCATCATGTCAAACCTGAGTTGACTTATGTTCTCCTGCACAAGGAATGCTTAAACCCATATCCTTAGCCATTTGTTTCATAAGAATCTACAATTTTAGTAGAAACTATTTTTTGTGTTAATATGTACCGAGTGAGTTGTTATAGAATTAGACTAGGCTCATATGTCTTCTTATCTCGGAATAATGAGACTCGCTATATCGTTAATTGTATCCACTTCTTTTTTCGTTAGAGAAAATCTTTATCTTGTGGTCCTGTTTAGCAAGAGAGATCAGAGAGTATATTAGTGATCGATGCTACGGAGACCCTTTATATATATAGTATATAGATCACGTGTAGCACTTTTAAAGAAGATATTGAGTTCTTATATAAATAAAGAGCTAATCTGTTAAGATACTAACTCTTTTTTCTGAACTAGTTAATAAATGATGATCAATGTGACTGTGTCCCTGTGGAAGACATTTAACTATTTTCTCTAACTTACATTGTAGAGAAAGAGAGAAAAAAGTCAGGTTCTCTTTAGAAAGACCGGGAACCTCCCTTTGTTCTGGTATGATTTAAGTAATCGGCTATAGATACACTCAAGAAGTGTAAGTCATGTTTTTAAAATTGTGCCAACAAGTAATGCGTCGCGATCAACATTACGTAGATATTGTTACTAACCTCCTCCTTTGTAGCCTCTCCTAGTAGAGGCTCACTAGCAGCTTGTAGAGAGATCTCATGGATTTGATGTCAATACGCCTCTATAAAGTTATTTATTGAGCTGCAGTGCACCAATCCCTACCTGCCACAAGTGCGTTTTAAAAGTGGCATATTCCTGCGTCTATAAAACATTTTAATAATCAACAGCCTTGCAAACCTGAGATATTTATGATATGTTTTGTTTGTGACTGGTACTTGCTACCTCTACCGAATATCTCCAATGACACTTTTTCTATCTCTTTGGTTTTTCTGTCTTATTTTCCGAAACAGGTTTTCTCCGTTCTTCTTCAATTTGCGATTCATGTTCCTCTTCGTTTCTCTTGGCGTCTGGCTTCCTTCTCCGTGAGTTTTTCTTTCTTTCCTATTGCTTGGGAGTTATCTTCTACTGCGAGTTGGTGTTGAGCCTCCTTTTATTACCAACCGCTGAAAACTCTCTTCTTTCTTCTTCATGTTCCATCCATCACCCTTTATTTTGATAATACAAAGATCAGTCCTGTTCTGTCCTTTATGGCATTTTTTCGCATTATTCTGCGAGTAATGTTTCCATAATAACGATTCTGTCCTCCTTCTTGGTTACCACTTTGTATTGCTCGATATCAACTGTTTGTTTTTTTTGGTTTTTTATTTTTTTTGGTACATACTCAGGGTTTTTTTTACAGCTAAGTTCTATGCTCTATTTTTTAATCATTGTTACAAACAAAGGTTACACGGCTCAAACGTTAAAAGGTACAATAATGTTGTACCACGTCAAAGCGATTGACAAATATGATAGACTCAAGTATTCTCAGCACCAGAAAGTCAACAGTAAGAATGAATTCTCCTTTGGGACAGCTTCATTATTGCTTTTAGTAGGAAAATATTTTAGTACTTAAAAATTGTTATTAACATCATTAAGAACGTGGTACTGAGCGTACATGCGTTAGGTTATCAAAATTTATCAAAGAAATGAGTAATTCTCAAACGAGAACCACTAAAAATTTCATTTATTTATTAAAAAGACCTTTTATACACAATATTTGTTTGGAAAAGTTCTTGCCAATAGAATATGGTATGGTCACTGTAAGGTAGTTTCTAGTTGGATAAAGGCAAAAGTAAGATTCTCACTTGTCGCACTTGCCTCAAATGCTCATACAATTAATTGAAAGATTTTTTAAATAGAACATGAAATGTTCTTTCATGAATATAAGGTCAAGCCCCTCATAAACTGAATATTCTGTTAGAATATTAAACCAAAAAATTGAATAACAAAATATAACACTTTCAGTTTGGATCGGTGAAAATTTTATAATTTACTGTTGTTTAGACGGCGTTTTAAAACTTTCGTTTGCACACCGCCCTTTTTTCGCCGATTTGAGATGCGATAAAAAAACTCTTCTCCGTTCTAAACAGTCTCCGTATTTAAAACACGCAAATAAAAATGTTTGGGAGCCAAACGAGGCCTAATGTTTATCAAGAGTGCTGGTAACTTTTGGTCAGTTTTTGAACAACTTTTCGTTGGGCAGAATAAAATAAAGTCAACAATTAATATCGCATAATATGTGTACATTTTTAAATTAAGCCAAATTCATTGCATTTCCTCTCCCTAATGAAGATCTAAGAACTAATCATCTTAGGCTACTCTATTCAATCTTATCTTTATTGAAAGCCTATTCAACTTTTTGCGTATGTGTGCCTCATTTCGTATTATGTCTCTAAGGTAAAGCAACTCACACTTGAGCTCCTCATTCCTGCAACACAACTTAATATTTGCTTCTCTTAATGCCAATTTTGTCATAAAAAGATCGCAAGTCTCACCATCCTCTTATAGAATTTTCTCTAAAGTTTAAAGGGTGCTTTTCTTATCCCACACAAAAAGACACGCCACATAAATAAGAACTTATTGTCCATTCTAGCTTGTTACTTTGCAATCTCCATTAGAGCGTATAATGTGTGTGAAGTATGGCTAGATAACTTTCGAAGACTTAATAAATTAACATTCTACATAAATTGCGTATCGAGTTGTTTTGGACCTAATATAGGGGCATAGAAGTGATATACAAAACTATAGTAATTATATTATGTAATAGATAGATTATATTACTCAAACTCTAGATATAATTTGACAAATTAAAACGTAATAATGCTTTTACAAATCCATAATCTATTCCATCTAACAACCCACTAGACCTTTTGATTACATATAAGTTATTAAGGATGATGATGCTGAACAAGAAGCAGCAAATGAGTTTCATTTACAATAGCTTCATATAGATGAGACAAAGAAATGATTGCACTTCATATATACAACCGTATTAAGTACTTAAGGTCGAAATAAAAATGGTAGCTATTTAGGAAAATTTGGAATATTATTAGATGATGTGTGGGAGTCATACAACTTTCACCGTAGGCACTTGCTGCTGGCTGGTTATTACCTTAATCCCTCAATATCATAATATGCATGAAAACAGTCTATTATAACAAACCTTGAAATAAAGTTGGATTAGTATCAATTTGACGTATGGTAATCGGCTAATAATGATGCAATGATAAGAATCAATATAGCTAGATGCATAAATGTATATCATATAGGAACAAAGATTAGATTATATATTTTTTTGTAGGAAATATTTTCCTTCTTAAACAATAGAATATGCAATATTAAAATATTAAATTTGCGCATATCTAGTATCTTCCTAATTTTAGAAAAATATCATATAAATTTTACTCATGTTTAAACATTTATTATTGGAGACAACGTAAGCTCATTCTCTTTTCAGCGTTAAATCTAAATATTTATAAGCGTAACATCATCAAATTTATAAGATTTCTAAGTAAAATTTCCTATTAGTTGTATGTATGTCGCGATTCGAATGTATGGCTCTGACTAGAAACAACACTCATGAAGAGAGTAACTCGTAGAAGAGAGTGAACGTTTTACTGTTGAATTGTTTTGGCTTGACATGATCTCATTTATGCGAGAGCAAGCACATCATTAGTAGCTGTGAATAGACAAAAATAAAATGAGAAATTCATGACTCCTTATCTCTCTC
>NW_021318954.1:3277-7399 GCF_001605985.2 Dendrobium catenatum | reverse complement strand
TTAATATTATATAATTAATTTTTTTAGTCTAAAAATTCAAATAAATTATTTTTGGACTTAAAAATTACAGAAAAATATCCATAAAATAAATTATATTATTTAAAAAATATCAATAAATTAGTTTGTAAAACAGACACTTGATGGTCCCAAAATCATCACTTATACCGATATGTACAAATTTCTTAAGAATTTTCGCTGGTGTCAAAAAATTACAAAAAAAATTGTGTAAGTAAAATACTACAATCAAAATACAAGGGCGAAGACGGATTATGATTTGAAATTATAATGACTCCAAAAAATTTAGCAAAGTCAAAAAATGGGTTATTACACCGTAGGTGGTTCAAAAGAACTTTGGGCGTTAGGTGGTAGTCCAACAAAGCTTAGTATGTTAGGTGGTATTCCGGTAGAGCTCAGGGCATCAATTGGTGGTCTGGCGGAGCTTAGGACGTCAGATAGTGGTCCGGTAGAGCTGAGGACGTCAAGTAGTGGTTTGGCGGAGCTTAGGACGTTAGGTGGTGGTCCGGCTGAGCTTAAGACGTCAGGTGGTGGTCCGGCGGAGCTCAAGACGTTAGGTGGTGGTCCGATGGAGCTTATGACGTCAAGCGGTGGTCCGGCGGAGCTTATGACGTCAGGTAGTGGTCCGGCGTACCTCAGGGGCGTCAAGCGGTGATCCGAAAAAGCTTAGGATGTCAAGCAATGGTCTGGCGGAGCTTAGGACGTCAGGAGGTGGTCCGACAAAGTACTGGCTCCCCCCTTCAAATGACACACAACATATTGAACCTGCCTTTCAGGAGCAATTTTCATATACTCAAAGAAAGTTTCAACCGCTCTTTCCCAATCCAAGAAGTCCTTTAGGTGAAGCCGCCCATCAAATGCCGAAATATCCAAATTTGACATAGAAACCATCTTGCCGTTGATGGTGTGCCCTGTGGTGCTTAGGTCTTTCATAGAACTATGGAATTCTTCTTCTTGGGTTGGAAGCTGCATTTATTTGTCTAGTATCATTGCACATTTCAATCGTGAATCAAAGAATGCGGTGGTGAGTTCGTCGAGCAGCTTGGAGATGCTGCTTTGAGCTAGCCACAAAGCTTCCAAACTGATATCATCATCTTAGACAACCTGCTTGTTTACTTCCGCCAATTACGCTAGAATGTTAGCTCTGATACCAAATCGATGGAGAGAAAATAGCAATGCAACAGTAAGAAGATTAATTTCTTTGTCAAAAGTGATATCTTCTGACATGTTTTTGGTGATGCGGAGCATTTTAGCTTAAAAATGTTCCTAGGATTATCTAATTTAATTTGTTACATGTTTTCTAGAATCTTCCAGGTTTCTCTAGTTTTCTACTTGATTATATATATATATATATATTTAAGAGGAATGGAGCTTGTATTTATCTTTCTTTAATCTTTGATTGGGATTAAATCCTTCAAGCATTCTCTTCTTCCAACGATCCAACCCACATCATTTGGTAATTATATATATTGCCTCCACTACTGATTTTACTATATAACTAATTAAAGCAAAAAACATAAAATATAAAAAGGTAGTGTAGTCTTAATAATAAAAATAATAATAATAATTAGAAATAAGAGTAGTGGAGCCACCTGCGGCGATGTCGTGAACCTCAGGTGCATATTAGCTGGATCAAAGTTGCCTGACTAGCTAGCTCAGATTTTTGGTGAAAATTGTCATGTTAAAAAAGTCTTTTGAATGAGCTAACTTATGCTCATTTGACATAACTTTTTTATAACTTTTTTAAATAATTTTTTAGTATAATAATTTCTTAAATTACAAAATTTTATACTGAAAAATTATTTTAAAAAACCAATTGATCCGTTTCTCCTACGCTCCTATTAAATTAATTTGCATAATTTGTATTATACTAACTTTCGTAACTAATGAGCTAAGCTCCCATTAAAATTATGATTAATTAAATTATTATCCTTTCGTTTTTATCCCGCCGGTGGAACCATCCCTTCTGCAAAATTCTATAAAACAAATAAATTAAATCCAACAAAAAACATAATTCCTGCAACTGTTCAAAATCAATGGAGCAATTAGTTCTCATCCTCATCTTTTCCTTACTAGTCATCGTCGTTACCCTAACTCTGATCACCAAATCCAGCAATTCCAGCTCAAAATCATCATCAACTTGCATCCTACTAGCTCCTCTCCCGCCGGCGCCTCGCCAACTTCCGATCATCGGTCACTTACATCATTTACTCTCCGGCGACCCCATCCCCCACATTTCTTTCCGAAACCTCTCCTCCCTTCACGGCCCCGTCATGCTCCTCCGCCTCGGCCAAGTAAACGTGGTCGTCATCTCTTCCCGAGAAGCCGCCGAAGAAATCCTCCGAACCCATGACCTCTGCTTCGCATCTCGCCCAGAGATCAATCGCGCCCGGGCCATGACGTATGGTTTCCGCGACATCGCTATGGCACCTTACGGCCCCAGTTGGCGCCTTCTACGCAAGATTTGCATAACAGAGCTGCTCACAGCCAAGCGCGTCGCAAGCTTCGCATCTATCAGGAACGAAGCGGTTTCAGCCTTAGTCGAAAGCATCGGCGCCGCCGCAGGAAGAAAAGAAGCGGTTAATCTCAAGCAAAAGCTCGAGGAGACTACGAACGATATTGTAACGAGGGCGGCCTTCAGCAGGGAGTCTCGAAAGGGGAGGAAGGAGGAGTTCTTTAGGTTGCTGAAGGATTTGATTTGGCAGATGACGGGATTAGACTTGGGCGACCTTTTTCCGTGGCTAGGGTTTGTGGATACCGTACTTGGAGTGAAGGGTAGAATTGAGGGGCATCTTAGAGGATTGGATGCGATCCTGGACGAGATCATCAGCGAGCACGAAGCACGGCTGAGGTTGATGAAGAGCGAAGGGATTGACGACGGGAACGTCGACTTATTGGATGTTCTGCTTACGGCTCGAGACGAAGAGCAGTTTGGCCAATCCATTAGCATTGAGAACGTCAAGGCGGTCGCCCTCGTAAGATTTTTTTGTTTTTTCATTTGATTAGTATAAAATTTTTACACTAATCAAATCTCTACAGGAGCTATTCTTTGCAGGCATAGATACAACATCTTCTACAATGCAATGGGCCATGTCTGAACTGATGAGAAATCCCAAAGCAATGGAGAAGGTGCAAAGCGAGATCCGACAAGTGGCAGCAATGGGACGTAAAGGAAGAATAGAAGAAGAAGATCTCAACAAGCTCAACTACTTAAAACAAGTTATAAAGGAGACTCTAAGGCTCCATCCTGCAGTTCCTTTGCTGCTGCCGAGATTGTGCCGTGAGACCTGTCAAGTGCAAGGATTTACTGTGCCGGCAGGCACGAGAGTTCTTGTCAATGTGTGGGCGATAGGAAGGGATTCTCGATATTGGGATGATCCTGAGGAGTTCTTGCCGGAGAGGTTCGATGAAAAAATGGTGGATTTCAGAGGGGCTAATTTTGAGTTCTTGCCCTTTGGAGCTGGGCGAAGGATTTGCCCAGGGATGAATTTTGGCCTGGCGAATGTGGAGCTCACGCTGGCTAATCTGTTGCTTTGCTTTGACTGGGATCTGCCAGATGGAATGAGGGCAAGGGATCTGGATATGAGTGAGACGAATGCATCAACTTCAGGGAGGAAGGTTGACTTGTGCTTGCTTGCAACTTCATATATTTCTGCTGACCAAGTTGCCTAGCTAGCTGGCACATATTTTTGGTGAAAATTGTCAGGTTAAAAAGAAAAATTATTAGGTCAGGTGACTTGATGTAGCTCTGTGTCTGATAGCTAATAATATGTCGCCACGTGGGCCGGGTCCCTTCCGGGTCAGACTGTCGGGCCGCGCGGTAAATAGTGAGAATACGTGGAGCATGTTTACTACTCACCAAATGTAGAGCTAAGTCAGGTTACCGGACCAAATAAAATTTCGATTAGAAAAGGCTTTTGAATGAGCTCAGAAATTTATGTTTCATTTGGGATAATTTTGTTCTGCTCAAGAGGGGAGGTCTTAGTAGAGGGGTTTTGAAATAGGGATAAGGGATACCCAATTATGCTCGCCAGGAACCACCTTAAGCTTCGATGGGCTAAAATATTTTTTTAATATAAAAATTTTTAAAATTAAAAAATTTTGTGC
>NW_021318954.1:0-3177 GCF_001605985.2 Dendrobium catenatum | reverse complement strand
ATCTCTTTCTAACATGAAATCAAATATAAAACTTGTAACATTTTTCAACAATTTCTACTTTAAAGCTTCACAAAAGAAACACTTCAAACATTGCATTTAGACAATTCTAAACGAACCAGCTTACCATACAAAAGTTCTAATGCAAGCAAAGAAGACTAAGTTCTCTTTTGCAACATTCCACCCAAGATCTAATGTGCATGATTTGATGTAAAAACAACATGATTTCTTTTAATACTTGCCCATATTCTCACTTGAACCGTATGTAACATGACATGAATCAAGCGTAAACCTCCTATATTAATTGCTCATTCTCGAATGACAAAACCTCAACATGCTACTTTGCTCATACCACATGAAACCACTTTGAAATAAAACAAACTTCAACCATGAAGGATACTTTTGAAATCTTCTCAGCACAGCATACATGCACATGAATTTGGAGGGAAATTAGCTCTTAGAACTTTTCTATCATGGAGCAGAGCTTATATGCCATATACTAATCAAATATCCAAAAAGACTTGCGAATATATAATTTGAAGATCAACAGAGTTTATAACAATTCATGCTTTGAATCACCTTTCTCATATGATAAAGTTCATACTCTCATAACATTGAGTTTTTTTTTTTATTTTTTTTTTAATGACTGATGCCGAAGTTATGCTTACATTGATAACGAAAAAAAGATATAGATTTCATAATCACTTAATACTTTCTCCCCATCTTCATCAGTGAAACCATTTAATTATAAAAAAATACATATAAAATTCTCCCCAAACAATTACAGCTCAAAGAGACCAAACAAATACTCGATTTTATCTATTAAAATAGTTCGAGGCACAAAGCAAGCGAAAATATGTGTCTAACTTGTTTACAAATAAATTTGGAGCATAGAGTAATTGAAAATCTGCACTAGGTTTGCCTCCAAAACAATTTGGAGGCTAAAACAACAAAAAAAACTGCACATACCATGTTTCCTAATGTGATTTAGAGACTAAACAGTGGAAATCCTGCACATGCTATGCTTCCCAAAACAGTTTGGCAACAAAAAAAAGTGAAAAATCTGCAGGTGGTTTGTTCCCAAATCCACTAAGAACACAAGCAATAGTGAAAAACTGCATATAGGCCACTTCCAAACCAATTTGGAGCTAAAAGGGCATTGAAATTCTGCACTTGTTTCTTACAAAAATAGTGGAAAAGGTTTCACAAAAGCTATAGGAATTTTCACCAAGAAGCGATACTTGCCAATCATGTCTTTCGCATAAATATCCAACAAGTGAAGAAGAAACATGTTTCGAATAAGCATAGAAAAATCTCGTCATCCATCCACCTTGCAACTAAGCATGCTCCCCATGATATAAGTTGTGAAACTAAGAGACTCACGATGGCTTGCCGACCAATTTTAAAGCTAAATAATAATGATAAGAGAACGAACGTTTTGATAGAAAACTAATTCTACTCTAAGAGAATATTAGAGCTTTTTAATATAAATTTCACGTTTTGCTCAAAGAAAACTACCCAACATAAAGCATGCAACCCTTATATCAAATTGACTTGCATATTCGAATGAGTCACAAAGTACATGAAGGCTATCTAGATTTGGCGAGGCATAGCAAGTGGCCAACAATGCACGTAAAGGAAAGTAACAAAATTTTATATTCATCCATCTCTTAAACCTCACATTGAGTAATACTTGTTGCGGCAAAGCATAAATCTCTTCTTTTTTTCTTTTGTTTTTCAATCTCTCTTTTTTTTTTAAAGATCCCAAGCACAAAACATGTTGATTCAACCAATGCCTATGAAGTACGAAGATCATTTTTTATATGCGATTAAGCAAAACCAATTCAACCATCACACACTTTTCTTCTTTTTTTTTTAAGCATACGATATTTATTCATAAGCGACGAGTTTGGGAGAAGAAAAAAACTCATGAAAGTAAGACTCATGGCTCTACAATTATTTCATTCAACGACCATATGTATTTTAGACCCTCCCTCTTGAGCTTCTAAAAAAAAAACAAACATGGAGAAACCTCTACTTGAATGAACTCACCACATAAAGACTTAATGCAACAAATATTTATAGCTTTCTTTTGGGAACATTTCATCAAACATTTGATATGCAAAGTTTAGTGGAGAAAGAACATGGCTTCTCAAGCCTTGCCACCAACCACACTTACAACTTCCAAATCATGTTACATAGGGTAGATGTAAGCTCACATACTAATTGCTCATTTCAAAAAGAATAAAAATAAACTAAATCAATAAGTTGTGTAACAACATAGATCAACCCAAGTTTTAAGAGGAGGTCTCAACCAAATTTACTAAATATTTTACTAAGGAAATATGGAGGGAGTTTAGCAAACATGGTTATGCTCAAACTCACAAGAAACAATGTAAAATCTCTACATCTAAATATGCTCACCAAACTTTTGGTTAAGTGACCTCATATGCAAGCTTAAGTTTCATGATCCACCAACAAAATGTCACAACCTTTCCCCAACAATATTTCATCAAACACTTGGTGTGCAAGATTTGATAGAATACATAACACAAACTAGCAAAAAGCTGTAATTTATACAAATGTTTGATTGAGATAACGATGAAACTATCAACCCGAAGCTCACCCAAAACCCTTGGAATGGAGGACATCAACTATAGTCATCAAAGATTTCACCATGACATCTCAAAATAAATTACTTAAACTTAAATGTCATGAGCTAACCAAGACGATAATTCTCATTAAAACAAATATCTCAGAAATTGCAAATCTCTAATATGACCATCAGATTGTTGTAAGGATAACAAACCCAAACATAGAAAAATCAGTAGAAAGAAAGAGTTGCAGAAGGAGAAAAAGGAAGTGGGAGTGGAGAGAACAATCGAGAAGAAGAAGTGGAAGAATCAAGAGGAGGAGGAAAGGGGAAGATACTCACCTTGCAAGGAAGGGTTCGATTGGTCCAGACGAAGACTGCGGAGGCGAAGTCCAGGTCGGTCAGGGCAGTCGGCGTCGGGCAGGGGCTTCGCGAGCTGGGAGATCGGGCTCTGTCCAGTCGGCTTCGGGCTGGGGCTTCGCGAAACAGAGAGGAGTCGGCGGCCTGGCTGGGGCTGGAGTCGGACGGGAGCTGAGGGAGGAAGAGGGTATGTCGTGACCTCTGCGAATCAGAGAGCAAACCGAGAG
>NW_021318953.1:3187-10715 GCF_001605985.2 Dendrobium catenatum | reverse complement strand
ATGCTTTGTTTAAGTCGAATCACATAAATATTGGTGTTCTATGTGTTGCTTAATCTTTCATTTTTTGCTTTGTGGCACATCATACTTTGCTCCTAAGGGCATTTCCACATTAAAGCTATATATTTTATTACACCAAATTATTAAAAAAAAGTGCATGAAGGAATTATAAGAAAATGAATTTTTGATGAAATGTACATTGTAAGATTTATTACAACAAATCAATAAAACATAAGTGATTTACCCATAAACCATCCGATTGAGAAATCATTTATGATGTAACGAATAATATTTCATTAAACTACTAGTCCTCACCTTAATTTAATGATAGGCCACACATAGTTGGGTTGATAAAAAAAAGATGAAGCATTCACCTAATAGCCCATACATAATTCCTTTCTCCTTTTGCCTCTCCTACCTTTGCTTCCCTCCGTTCGCTTTTTCCACTTTTTACTTCCAGCTTTCCCCCATTGTCACTGCCACCCATCACAGCACAACATTCAACATTTTTTGTAGATACATGATTGCTATCGGCCACCCTGGCCGCCACCACCCATTGGTGTTTGAGCCAGTTCAATGGTGTTTCTATTAAGTCAAAATGAAGTTTCATAGTGAATTTAAAAGAAATTGAGCAAGTTAAGCATCTTTTGAAAGCTGACTAGGGTGTAGCACTTTTAAGAGGTTAAAAGGTTTGAATACTATGTAGGTAATATTTGAAAATTATATCAACATAGATAGTCATTGTTGACCTTCGTATAATACCCGAAGGAAGACAAAAAACAACGACAAAAAAATACCTGTAAACCGTCGGATCCTCAAAACCTTGTCGAAATCACGCCGATTCGGCGCCGTTCGCGTCAAAACAGCCGCAAATCCTGCGACGTTGCCTCGATCGAACGACCACAAGCGTCGTTAAATAGAAGTCGAACGCCTCTCAGCTCTCGCCCACGCGATCGAGCTTCAGTCGCTACTCCCTCTCCGACTTCGCTCCTCACACGAAGCTCCTTCCACGCTCGTTCCACTTCCTTCCACGTTCCAACCCGACGCCTCTCCGTCGCCACTTCTGAACCCCAGCCGTCGTCTCTCTCCATCCCGAGCCCTTTACTTCTTTCAGTCCAGAGAAAAAGAGAGAGAGAGAGATCCTTACCTAGCTTAGCCGAGCTCCATCTCCTCGTCCAGCCCGTCGGCCTGTTCTTGAAGTCAGTGTACAAAAATATGTGCAACCAATTAACTAGAAAACCAAAGAAGACAACAAAATTTCAGTATGTTGCAGTGGAAATATAGCAAGATAAAGCAAATTATCATTATTCAAGAACTACTTATTTGGCTATCAATCTCTTAGAGTACCTTCCCCATCCATCCCAACGTGGCTGGTATGTCTCTCTAATTGGCACATCTGGGAATGCACATGAATAGCATGGAACTCCTTTGCCACCTGTAGTCTGGTACTGATTTGCATAGGTCAAGTCTCCAACCATTAAGATCAGAGACGGATCATTCCTGTCTAGATGAGTGATGGTGGCGGTTGAGTTGCTTGTAAGTCCTAGGTCTCCAACAACTGCTATTTTATGGGGAAATTTTTCACTGTGAGATGATGGAAAAGTTTTCAATGAATGTTCTTCACTCATAGCCTTTAACGAGGTGTCCCCGCACTTAAAATAGTACCTTGTCCCTGGTTTAAGGCCTATAAAAAACATGGAAAAAAGAATCAAGAAAACTTCAAGGCAACGTTTGAATGTGATTATTAACAAAGGATTCTAAAACAACTTTTATATGTTAGATGGAGAATGCTAGATAGCGTGCTGAAGCCAACGCTATGCCCAAATGAAGTTCCAAACTCTATAAATAGTAAGTTTCATATTATCATATACAAAAAATTTTCCCTTATTCTACTCTGGCAATAATTCCTGCAGCCAATCATAGATTGACTTTCCTCAAGCACCCTTAATTTGATCATTAATCAATCAACACTTAAATACAACTCCCTCACTACATCGGATAAATTTACTATGTAGTATTTACATTGACCAACATTTGTTTGGGACTATAAATTCCTATTTCATTGTGCACTTTTTTGAAACAAATCATAGAGTTCAGAATACTAAGGAAATTAAACCAAAAACTTTAAAAATTAATTATGGTACCATATATCCTACAAATTTTACTAGCTTATAGTCAAAACAACTACATCGACATGAAGATTTCAATGATACCAAAAATGCAAAAAAAAAGGATAGATATTGGCCTTAGTAAATTGTTCTGAAATGAACATGATTAGGCCAATCAAGGAGGCAAACTAATCTCCTGTCCTATCTTCCTCATGCATGTTAACCCTTCAACTGGATAGAGGACTAGCAGACCAACATCCTATTCCCTCGAGCAACATGTTCTTGGTGTCTCGATTTTGACATATTTCTTGCAATTAACCCAGCTAGTTGTTACATGTGGAATCTGATTGTGTTGATCAATTTGGTTATTATGTTGTCTCGGATCTCAAAGCTTGTTGTGTACACTGGGAGGTGTGGGGGGTTTACCCCAAGTTTGGGTTCGGATGCATCGCAACGATTTTTTTTACTGCACAACGCCCCGGCGTTGCTGCGTACCTGAGCACCCTGGTGTTGTGTTCTCGAGCACCCCAACACTGAACGACAAAGAACAGAGCTTCACAACGGTATAGATACGACACTGCAACAGTGCAAGTTAGAGGCTTGAGCACCACAACGCCCCAAACTGGCGCTGCAGTAATGCGAGACAGATTGGACGGTTTACTTTCTCGTTTTTTTTTTTAAGGGTTGCATCCCTTGGGATTATTTTACTTGGCTTTCTCTTGTATTTTGCATGTGTAGGCATTGAGAATAGTACATGTGAAAAGAGAAGCAATGGAGAGCAAGAGAGAAGAGATATTTGTACTTATTTCTCCCAATTTTCATCGTGGATTTGTTGGTGTAGTATGGCTCCGTAGTTTTTTTTTTTTTTTTTTTTTTTTTTTTTTTTTTTTTTTTTTTTTTTCTATTTTGAGTTTTTTCATGTTAAATCCTGATGTCATTTACTCTTCTGTTGCTTTTACTTTCTTACTCATTTTGTCATTGTGGTATTTACTCCTCATCATCCCCGACAGCTAGATATAAATATCTCTGAGTTCCTTTGATATGTTTAAGCTTTCATTTCATGAGTCTTTTAATATGGAGGATTACTCTCAAGGAGATCAATGTTTCAACATTAAAATGGTGGCCTATCATTGTTGCTTTTGGCTAACCTAAAGCTGATTCGTGAATGTTCTTGAAATAGATGTAGTCAATTAGACTGTCATAAGTTTGATATGTCAACTCTATTGGATCTTTGATATCAAAGTTTTGAAACAATATACTATGTTGGCTCATAAAAGCATTGCCATGAAGGGCCACTAGAATCTAGTTGACCACTATGGGAAACTTTGGCCATGCGAATATTCTGAGTTGGTGCATGGGCAGGATCATTTGGTCAACTGCCCAATCAAGGGAAGATGTGATCTAAATCATTCGATGATGACACGACTATGAAAGATTATGATAAAATAGGCTAAAATTCACCTTCAAATATCTATAAATAATACCTAGCACCACACATTTGGGAGGGGGGAAAATCAATTTAAAATCCTCAAATCATAGAGAATTATAAAGCTATAATCACTACGTGGGGTGCCAGATAGTTATTATTAATGTTATTCAAGCCATCTTGTTCTAGCGTGCTAATTACAATAAATTAAATTCAAATCACAATTCTGATCAGATAAATGGCCATGAATTTCATGATTGAGAAGTTTGCTGAGGCAGAATTTTGATCTTAAGAGAATTGAGATACATGGAGTTCTTATCCAACAACATCTTATGAAATCAGTTATGAGGCATTTGATGAAGACAAAAATGATGAGTTAAGATGAAAAGGAAGATATAGTTGAAAAAAGAAACTCATATATAGCAATCAAGTTGTATATGATGAATGTCGTCTTAACAAAGGTTTTAAAATAAACCACAAAAGATTTGTTGCTCAAACTAGAGTCATTGCTCATTATCAGGAGCTCTCTAACATACTTTATCAAAAACCAATGTTATATTCATTTTGCATGCAGGTATGTCAATTATATCATATTTGAATCAATTTAACTCAATTAGTCATTATTGGAGAAACATTGACATGATTATGAATGATGAAAATTAGGCATTATTATTATCACTCTCTTCATGTTCATCATATTAATGCTTTTGTGACATTATATTGCATAGAAAATATACAATGAACATAGTAGATGTAAAAAAGCTCACTTCTATCAAAATATTTGATTTCTAAACTTGATGGAGTTGACAAAGAAATATAGGGTGGGAAATTGCCCATGATGATAAACCTTTAGAGACAAGTTTACATGTAGGAATAAGATTAATTCTATCCTGTAAAGCATTGAAACATTATCAACATATAATACAAGACATTAAAGAAGAGAGAACATCATACATGTGAAAGTCATTAAGAGGTAGAACTACAGATTCAAATATGATTGATTAGATTATGATGATAGGTATGTTTTCGACTTAACATGTTCTATTTGTATGTCATGACAGATTATTATTTTCAAGTTATAAATCATATAATAATTATGTATGTATGGGAAATAATGTGTGTAAGATTGCAGGTCTTAACGTTGTTGTTTGTACTGGAATACATGATGTTATGGCTAGGACTTTGCCTAGGATGAGCCATGTGCTTGATCTAAGGATGAATATTGTGTTATTGAGGGCTTTGAGTGATGTAGAGCAGATATTCTATGGGGGTGTTGAGATCCTCAAGATTTGCAAGGGATCTTTAATTGACATTAGAGCTAGAAGATTGCTAGCGTTGCATGGTGCAACTTTTTATGAGGTACTTCAATTATTTTTTCGCCTACCAATAACCATGGAGCAATCCATAAATTTATATAGTGGGGCACTTCAACTTTATCATTGGGGAGTAGCACATTGGTGAAGATCAAGGATCCTCATTAGTTCACAAATTGAATTCCTTCAACTTGTCCATGGTACATCAAAACCGTCGAATCAAAGTCCTCTTAATCACCCTGGCACTAAAAGCCTGCATCACAGTATGCCAAGGAGTCGTCCCAATAGCAGCCACTGCATCCAGCTCGATCAGTTCCGCAAGGATATAGAGAGCTGGGATATGGCGTACATCTAAACTTTCAAGGAAAAGTAGAGATCAGATCATCCTAGAAAACATTACAAGAAAAAAACAAGTGATTCCTTTAACTATTCCATAATTCCCAACTCTTAGAATTCTATAGTTTGATTTATCTGCCATAAACAAACAAAATCTCTGACACTAAAGGAATAAAATACATATTTCAAACATCTGACCATCAAGCCTGACGTGATGAATAATGCCCGACGTATAATTCAAAAGCCCTTCAAACGGATACAACTGGCTGTACACCACAGCCTTTCCATGCCGCACAAATGTATACTTCCCGCTCTCCTCCCCGTACCAAACCTCACTTCCCACCGACGACGGGTTCAGCGGCTTCACATTCTTCCCTATCACCGCATCCCCTGCACCCATAATACCTCCACAATAAAAGAAAATCCAAAAAACATTGGAAAACAGAACATAGTCCAAATCTAATAAGAGTGAGAATCGCACCAGTGACCCACGAAATCCACATCGAAGTCGATGAAAAGGAAGCAGCCAGAGCGATTTGCTCGGGGAAATTTGACCGGACCTTCTTGGCAAGCCTGGGATCTTCCATGGGCACATCTTCACTACCGCGGCGGAGGGACGGATCAAACCGGCGAGTTTCCGGCGAGAACGGGCCGTCAAGAGTGGTGGGAATCTGGCTCTTCGAGTATGAGAGGCACGAGACGACGAGGACAAAGGCGAGTTGGAGATCGAAAGAAGTCATCGTCATAATCTTCTCTCGATGGAGAAGTCCGGAGGTAGTGCAGCATAACTGGTAGAATATTCTGGTGAGGAATGAGATCCATCTCCATCAAGATGGCGAGAGATGTGCGCGCGAAGGCTGACTTTTGTACCTGCCGGAAGCAGAAGGTCAAAATCCGCTGCGAAGAAGATAACAGGAAACGAAAGGAAATTGACGAATGAGAATAATCCACGTCTCCATAACGCAAGCAAGCTATGTGGACTCAGCTTGCGCGATATGATAAGACTTCTTTCGTCGTACAAAGATTAATAAATTCTGTGGAAGAATAATAATAATAATAATTTATTAATTAACAGTAATTAAAATAGTATTATATTTTAAACGCGACAAAGAATTTTAAATTCACTTTAAATGAAACTCATTTATTTAACCAATATTTAAAATTTCGTTTAGGATTCAGATTTTTTATGGTCACAAGCTTTTCCGGCACGAATCTTGAGGCATTTTAATTTACAAATTTTTTAAATTAATTTCAAGATAATTTTAACTCTGATTTCAATTAATTGGTAGTCGAATTTAATATTTTGATGGGAGAAATCCAACAACACTAGAAATGATCCAGTCCAAACCCAAGGAAGCTCAAATAAAGAGTCTAAAGCACAATAGGAAACTTCAGGTGATGTGGGAACATTTTAGCCTATCTTATGCTTAGAGACTAGTTTATCTCCTTTAGTCTAGAGTCTTCTATTTGCTCCCTTAAATATGTATAATGTATGGGTTTTGAGGCATTGAATGATATATACACCTTTTGAAGCTTGAAAAGCTTTCTTCTTCTTCCCTGGATTGGGAACTCCTTGAAATCCTTCTTGCAGGTTTGATCTTCCGACGATCCACTACATCATCAGGACTCTAATGTAATGATCAAATGCGATTAAATTTCACATGTTTGCGGTCAAATCTACGTAGTGAGATAAAATGCTTGTTTTTATTGTTATTCTATAGTCGAATCGAGTATCTCAACTAGACAAATCCAACGAACCCAAGTTCGCTTAATTGTGGCCTTATTAAGACACTTAAATGTTAAATATATATTTTATGATCGAGGAAATCACTATGAGCTAGAGGTGTAAGTGAGTCGAACCAGTTCATGAGCCAACTCGAGCTCAACTGATCAACGAGCTCACGAGTCCAACTTAATGGGTCATGAGTACAAGCATGGGTAGGTCGAGCTCATATATTAAACAAGCTCGAACTCATCTTAGCTTGACTCAAAGCTCTTTTAGCCGCTCAAATAATTTAAGATATATTTAATTTTTACTTTAAATTGGATTTTTTTTTTTACATTTTAAAAAAAAATTATACTAAAAATAATTTTTTTAAAACTACATTTTTTTAATTTCAAATTAAGATTTAGAGTTCAATAATAGAGTCAAGCTTAAGATTTCCAAACGAGCTTGAGCAATCAAATCAAGAGCAAGCCTATACAATTTTTAACTAGTCGAACTCGAGCTCAGCAAGAACCAAACAAGCTTAGCTCTAGTCAACTTGTTTACACCTCTAATATGGGTCATCCTATGAAGTTTCCTTATCATTGTCTTAACCTGAAATACAATATAGAATACATGCGAG
>NW_021318953.1:0-3087 GCF_001605985.2 Dendrobium catenatum | reverse complement strand
ACCTGATAAAGGTCCTTCCGACCTTCTTCGGCAAATTTCTATCAGACACCGGACTTCCGCCCTTCGCCAAACTTTTGTCTATCGCTGGACTTCTACCCGGTGCAAAACTTATGTCTATCGTCGGGTTGCCATCGAACTTCTATCTAACGCTAGACTTCTTTCCATCATTGAACTTCTGCGTGACGCTAGACGTCCGACCTCTGTCGCCAGCCGACTACTGTCCTTCCGACCACCCTCACCATAGTACAACCTTTCTGACTTCTGTCACTCGCCTACTATAATTCTGCCGACCAAACAAACATAACAATAGTTATTCTTTCAAGTCCCACCATGTAATGCCTTGTATATGATCTATATTTATTACATTAAGTCAAGACCTTCCTCTAAAGAAGGGCCTCATTTGTAATCGACTGCAAATAATAGTGGATTCTTTCAAATTGGACTAGGCCCCATGGTTTTTTCTTTTTTAGGGGTTTCCACGTAAAAATATTTATGTCTCTTATGAATACTACATCCTCTCTTTTATCTGATTATGTGTTGGATCTTCATATAAAGCGAAGACGTTAAACTTTATATTCCTCTACTGCCACAAACATTCCAGGATGCAACAATCTATATCCAAATAAGAATACATCAAGCACTTGAAACATAATTGAAAACTTCTGAACATTAATTGTATGACAGAATAATCTTCAAATTTTGTGTGCTTAAAGTCAAATCAAGCATTCCAAAGAGACGAACCCAACATGCCCAAAATTCTTTAATTATAACAGCATTAAGGCATATAAATATGGAAATAATGGTCAATGATGGAGAGATTCAACATGGGTTGTCTGATATCGTGTTCTAAATTTTTCAAACATTCGCTTGATTGAAGCTTTCAAACTACCACTAAAACATCACAACCATAAAACGAGCAGATCACTACAATGAGATCACCACGTGATTGTTGCCATTAGACTGAAATCATTGGATCACCACCCAGCCATCATTATGCCATCGCCATAAAACCACTAATATAACAATATCCAACTAAGATCTACCGACCATTTCACCGACTAAGATCACCTAACAATCATCGCTCAATTTGATCCTCTAGCCACCATCATCTGACTACTGTCCTCTAACTATCATTGATTGACTACGGTCCTCCAACCTCTATTGCCTGATTTTTTTCTTTTAAACCACCCTTACTCGATTATACTTCTCTAGCCTAGGTTGTTTGATTGCAATCCTTTGACCTTTGTCTCCCTATTATGTTCCATCGACAATTGTCGCCCAATTATAGTACTCAGACCATCATCCTCTAATTATGGTCATGCAAACTTCATCGCCAAACTACTGTTTCTCAACCATTATCCCCTGATTATGATCTTCTAAACATCCTCACCCGACTATGATCATTCATTCATTATTGCTTAACTACAATCCTCTAATAATAGTTGACCAACTATTATATTTTTTTATCAATGATTATGCTGCTCCAACCACCTTTACTCAACTACGATCATTCAAACACCATCACCCGATTACGACCCCTTGCTTACTATCGTCCAACTATAGTTCTCTGACATGTGGTCATCTAACCATTGCCGCCTTTCAAAAATTGTGCTTGTTGACTTCATCACTTGTCATTGCCAACAACATTAATGCACGACATTGCTAGTAAGACCGATGCATGCATTTGACACCAACTGTAACTCCCGAATCTTATAAAAAAAAAAACTCTTAACTTTCGATATTAGCACCACGATTTATGATTGACTTCTTGATCTTTGATCTCTCCTCGTCAAAGAAAAACGATCAAGCGAATAACAAACTATCTCTTAAAGATAGTTCTCGTGCCATGTGTCTCTTCCAACTTCTACCATGTAATATATTATGTATAGTGTACAACTAATATATTGTATCAACGTACGTATTTGCCAATCATGATAAAATGCGTTATTTTTAATCGATGACAAATACGAGTAGAATCATTTTAATAGAGTCAAGCCTTATAATTTCTTTCTCCTTCTAGACTTTCCATATCAAAACATTGGTGTCTTATAGGACTCCTTTTTTATTTGTATGTGTTAATATGTTAATTCTATGGCCTCTACTATCATGAATGTTATGACATATAATAGTATGTGTGTGTAGCTCTATTCACTGTAAAACTATCAACATATGCAAATATCTTCTTAGGTTATGTAATATCAAAATCTGCTTCAGGATCGTCCGGGCCGATCTGGATCGTCCCGGGACGATCAGTGGTATGTTTGTTCCAGATTTCTGTACAGAAGCTCCAGAAATGAATTCCTGTAGGTATCATCCGGGCCGATAGGGGCATCGTCCCGGGACGATCAGTTCAGTGCAAGAATTTCGTCCTGAGCATCGCCCTGGGAACCGTCCAGGACGATTTGATTTTGTTCAGATCGTCCCAGGACGATATTGCGATCGGCCGGGCCGATCTGTGTATTATAAAGCTGAAATCAGTCGTTTTGAAGAGAGAGAAAATAAAAAAATAAAATATCTATTTTCTGAGGAGAGAGAAAGTCGAGAAAACTTTTGGAAAAGTTGATTTTCGGGCGACGCGGAGCTGTTTTCGTCCGACGAGACTGTTCAGGAAATTGCTTTACGCAAGGTAAGGCACAATCCGCCTTTCTCAATTTTCAGAACCATCGTGTTTGGCGATATTTTTCTGTCCGGATTTGATTTTGGCGAGGCATTTTCGTCCGTATTTTCCGATTGGTTCAGTTTTTATCGCATAACTTTCTGTATGTTGTTGACGTGCTGAGTGTGGACATTTTGATTATTTTCTGGAGATTTTTGTCCGGGTAGTTTTGATTCGACGGTGTTTTTCGTCGACTGGATTTTTCTGTGTAGTCTAAAATTTGCTGAGCAGTAGAATTAAAGTCTTGTAATGTTGTTATCTACATTCTGTGCAAATTTGGTATTCTGTGATTTTTCAGGAAAATTGTGTAAATTCCTTATACAGCCGTTGTGTTGTCCGATTTTCGTGTGATTTCTGATTTGTCCGGATTTCTTTTGAATTGATATGCTATCTATATATGCTATAAAAAGGGAGATATAAGGGGCCTGGAT
>NW_021318952.1:1325449-1329498 GCF_001605985.2 Dendrobium catenatum | reverse complement strand
ATTTTTTTGATGGAAAACAACTCCAAAGGCCATTTTTTTGCTAATTAGTTTTCTATGCATTTCCTATATAGAAAGCTGACTAGTGAAAAACAATTCCTAAAAAGTAGGCCTTTTTCAAGTTTTTTTTTTTACTGTCGCATGTGGTTAAGTGGATAGTCCCGGTTACATACGAGTTATAGTCCTCGACGAAACCTCGTGCAAACTTTGTCTTCGTTTTACGAACCATTTTCGTGATAATCAAGTTGCGAAAACTAAATTCGTACCTGGGGGACGATAATATTGTTCGTTTCTGGGATGAATTATATTATATCAAAAGGTCAGTTCCAAAACCTTGATTTTAGATACTTTGTGCCAGATTAATTTGCACATAGTTTGGTTCTCCTTCGTCCTGGTTTTAGAAATATTTTTGTTTCATGAGAGCTTAACTTCGTTTTCCTTGGCACGAAATACACTTTCATCCTGAACGAGTTCTCCATGAGTGGCAATTCATCCTGGGGACGAATTGTAGTTCTTTACGTCCTAGACGATCTAAGACTTTTTAGAAAAAATTTTTCTTCAGCTAGTTTCTCTGTTGCGCTTTCATTGCTTCTTAGTAGGTAGAGATATTAATTCTGACTTTGATCGTCCCGTTTTATTACGTATTATGTACAAATTTTGTATAGATCTCCTATAAGTAAGTGTGTGTTTTTATACTTATTTTCCTTTCCGTTTGTTATGTGTGTGTTTTTATTTCACTCAATTACAATCTACTCTTTCCTCTCAATTCAAAGAACTAATTTAAAGGGCTTCAATTACAAGGGATTTTCATGCTGAAAATTGATTTGAAGTTTTCGTATTATATTAGTTTTGGACGTTCGATTTCCCGATAATGTTAGTACACACTGAATGAGCCAAAAATAATATTCTTCAAAAAAGTTGTTAGGATAGATTAATTTCTACACATAAAAACAATAATATTTGGTGTAAAATTCAAAACTATTTACAATAAGTCACAAGTTGCAAGAATGTAAAACATGCAAATAGCAACTCTCTTAACATTAAGGAAGCTAAACTTGAGGGCAAAATCATTATTAGGGGGCGAGTAATGATGTTAACATAGTTATAATGATCAATGGTTAAATATGTCCAATTAGTTGCACTAGGTAAGCCAAAATAAGCGGTATAAACCTATAAATACCCAAATTATGGAGTATGAGTGCAAACTGAATAATGAATGATCCTCTTATGCTGCCTTATTTATTTCTATTATTTCTCTAAGAGTGATAGAACAAGACAAAATGCTCTAGATATGAATTATATTTCTTTCATAAACATTCAAGAACTTGTTGTTAGACTTCATATTAATTAAAGAAGATAATACAAGTTGAACCAAGGATGTCTCCAATATTGCAAAGGCTAATAGGTGGAGCATGGCCAAAGTCCAACACCATGAAGGGCATAAAATATAGTAAGTTGATGCACATAAATCTTTACATATACCTTAAATAATTGCTATCAACTAAAATCATGATTATTTATTATGTGAAGTCAATGTTTTGATTCTAATCAATTAATCTAATTTTGTTAGATTCATTTGGGCAATCCAAAGTAAGCTTCATGATTAAAATGAGATAATTGTATAATTATCATCGTCATTAGAGATTTGACAATCTGGATGTGAAGCATGAAGTTTATAAATTTATTAGAAAAGGTGATCATAACGTAGAAAGAAATTCAACTCATCAAATTAATTTTTTTTTTTAATTTGTAACCTACAATGCTATATTGTTAATAGATCTCAAGAAATTCTAATAGGAATAAATTTACTCCCAAATAATTTTGCTTTTAAATTTTGTAAGTCAATTTCGTGAATCACATTTGTTGCATCCAGGAATATTCACGGCAGTAGAGAGTGATATAGTTAGGGTCTTAGCTTTGTACGAATATCCCGCACATAAATAGATAAGAGAGTATTATTATAGAGTTTATAAGAGACACCATAATTTTTACATGGATACCTCTGAAAAAGAGAAAAATCACGGGGCATGATCCATTTTGAATAAATCAACTAGTGTTTGCAATTGATTATAAATGAGGCCCTTCTTTAGGAGGAATGTCTTGCCTCGTTGTAGCAAATATACATCATATAGAGTGCATTATATGGTGGGAGTTGGAAGAATCAATGTTGATAGGTTCATTTTGGCGGCAGAACAATAGTCGACGAGCGATGTAGGTCGGAAGGATCGTAGTTGGCGATAGTGGTTGGAAGGATTGTTGTGTGAAAGCTGTTTTTCCTTCCAGGTTCGTCCGGACGGAGTTGGATCGTCCGGGACGATCGGTACAGGCTGTAAAGGAAATTCTGGACAGAGAAGTTCGTCCCAGAACGAATTAGGGTTCGTCTAGACGAAATTTTTCCAGAGAGAAACTCGTCCAGGTACGATTACTGTACACGTCAGAACGAATTTTGTCCAGAGGGCAAATCGTCCCGGGACGATTTGCGATCGTTCGGGACGATCTGGTTGGATATATATGGAAATGAGATATTTTGAAGAGAGATAAAAGAGACAGGAGAGAGAAAATTGAAGAAAAAAGAAGAAAAAGTGATTTTTAGCCGACTTCTGTCCATTTTCGTCCATAGATGTAGTTGAGAAAGTTGACCCACTCGAGGTAAGACACATTCTGCCTTTCTCAATTTTCAGAAACGAGAATTTTGACGACTTTTATGTTTTGAATTTTTATTCTGGTAGTGAAATTCTGGTATTATTTTGTACTGATAAAAGTTTTACCTCATAACTTTTGGTATGTTTATGAGATGACATTTGTGCACGTTTTGAGTATTTTCTGGAAGATTTTTATCGGGTATTTTGAATTCGGTGGTGTTTTAATCGAATAACAAATTATCTGGATGTCTGAAATTATTGATTCAATACAATAAAAGTCTTATAATGATGTTGTGTATTATCTGTGATAATTTGGTGAATTTCTGAATATGTGCATTCTGTGTAAATTTCGTACACTGTCGTTATGCTGCTGACGATTTTTCTGACAAAATCTGATTTTCTGAATTGAATACTTTGATGTGTTGTAATATCAGAAGGGAGTTATAAGGGGCTAAAATCCTTTGAGATTTTGTCAGTGTCAGAGAAATTTGAGAAATCTGAAAATAAATTCTATTCTGAAAATTCTGTATATCTGATCTGTTCTGTTCTAGTGCTATAAGCACAAAGGGAGACATAAGGGGTCAGAATTTGAGATTCTGTCAGTGTCAGGGAAGGGAGGCATAAGGAGCCAGAATCCGTTGAGATTCTGTCAGGGTCAAGGATATGTGATATGTGATATGTGAAATGTGCTATCTAAAATGTAATTTTATCTGATTTGAATTCTGATTGGTACGATCCGATCCGTTCTATGATTTGAAAGTTTTATAAGTTTTATAAGATCTGTTATGCACTCTGATTTGAATTCAAGTATATGTTTTGTCTGATTATATGAATTCTGTCTGATATTCTGATTTCTATACGATTATCTGATTTCTGTACATCTATTTGAATAACTGTTTCTGATGTGTTTTCTTATGTGAATTTCTGGAGATTTTGATTGGTGAGTGTAGTCTTGCTGATCCGTTAGCTCATCCTTATTTTCTGTGCGGTTTTCAGGTTCTGGGAAAGGGAATGAAGTCTTGGATTAGTCGTTCACTGTCTGATCAGTGATTAGGTATTTTGTACTTTTGATTTTTGTACAGTCATGGTTTTTCTGTTCTGTTCTTTCTATCAGTAGCCATGCACTGTATTGTATATGATTATTTTGATGAAAGAAAAAAGAAAATAGTGGATACATTCTTTTATATGTGTTTGAAGTTTATACCAGCTCTGTGTTTCTGTTTGTTTGAATATTTGGAAGAAAGTTCTGAAGAAAAATTCCAAAGCCAGATCCTGAATTTTCTGTATTTGTCGCGGCCCGACGCGAAGGGATTCGTTCTGGTCGGGTTGGGTCGTGACATGTAGTCGACGAGCAACGGAGGTCGGGAGGACCGTGTAATATCAGAATCTGCTCCAGGATCGTCCAGGACG
>NW_021318952.1:1319261-1325349 GCF_001605985.2 Dendrobium catenatum | reverse complement strand
TGCATGTTATTCTTAATGTTTTGATATTTAGAAGTGGCAGACTCATTAGGTTATCCTAATGAAATTTTAGTTTAAGGTTAGCACTTTCACTAATTAATTGATCTGCATCTTTTAGCATTTTTATGGTTTTGGTTATTAAGAGTTTATGTGGATTAAGATTAATTGAATAGATTTAGGTTTGCACTTTAGATTTAGGAATTTAATAGTATTTTATGAATTGATAATAATAATTATTTTAATTAAGATTAAGTCGCTTTTAATAGGTTTTATTATTGAGAATTCAGATTAACGAATTATTTTGGCGTTGTTACTTAGTGATATTAAGAAATAAAAAATCTAAATCTACGGAAAACGTGTCACTAAGTTTAGTTTAAGTCTCTACCCTATAGGAGCATGCATCTAAGTCTATATTTCTAAGAGGACTCCGGTTCCTTAATTTTTTTCCTTAAGTGTCGCTAATGTTGAGGCCAAAACAAAAAACAGGTGTTTTCTAATTCCTAAGAGCTTCTATAAGCGATGGTCAAGGGTCTTAGGGTCTAATAAATGTAAAACAAGGCAATCCTAAATATAAATTGAAGTATCTACAAGACTCCTAAGGTAGGAGTTCGTACAGAATCAATCTAGCCCCTAAAGGTTTCTAATGTTTTTAGAAAGCTTACAGCACCGGGGCTACGACCCGGTGAGTTCCGCCGTAGCCGTAGCGGCCCTACTAGATGAGTAGGGACGACTGATACTTGGATCCCACTGTCCTAGCTCCAGCTCCAAATGCTCCTTGTCCTTTGCTTTCCAAAAGGTACCTCGCAAGAAAAAAGAGAGGTATTAGAGCAGTTCTATAAGCAGTTAATAATATGAAAGAATGGAAGTGCAAGAAAAGAAGAAGAACGTACCTTTTAGTTATTTGTTGGGCCACTTGTTCCTTAGGCTCTCCTCATTTTGTAGGTGCGCAGTATCAAAAATGCGAGAGAAAACAATGAAGAGACTAACAAAACTAAGCAAAAGACAACTAAATGCGAAGGACATAAAAAGAAACGAAAATCAAATACAAAAAGGGGTGTAGGCATTATTGTTATTGGATACACTTCGTAGAAGTCAAGTGCATCCTATAACAGCAACAATGCCCTTCGCTGTTCCCACTCCGAACGAGGCACTTGATATATTTGATACTTCTACCCACCCAGACTTTCTAAACCAAGCCTACAACAACTAAGGGAAACTAACCTTTAAAGCTCAATCTAAAATCTAGACTTTCTATTTATTTTGTATTTATCCGACATTGTATATATTTTAGAAGTTAGCCTTAAGAAAAGCTAATCTAAGTAAGGAAAGACTATTTTACTCTAAAAAGACACCAAAAGCTTCTAACCCAAAGCTACCTAAAACTTTAGGCCCCAAAATCCATCTTACAGAAAGAGACTCTAAGAGAATCTAACATAAAACCCCCTAAAGTCTAAACTTCAAGATTCATCCTTAGCAATAACTACTAAAAGGTTTCAATTCCAATAGGAAAGCACCGACAAGTTCCTTCCACACAAGCTCAATTCTAACATTTAAAATCTTAAGATGACATGTAAGCATTTCTAAGTGAATCACTACACAAAACCCTATAGCTATTATTGACTAAAAAAAATCTTTTCTCATTTCATTTTGTTTTGACACAAAGACTCTACAAAATCCCTACAAAATCTTATATCAAAGTTTCCTCTTTGACACAAAATAAACCTACCCAAATAACCACTAATCAATTGCCTCCTTTCATTTGGAGTGGGGTATGAACATAGCTCTCAAACGAGAAAGTTGTATAAAACTTCTCGTTGTAAAGCTCTCACTATAAAACATTCACAAAACCCTTTTTTTAAATTTTATTTTATCTTAAATGAAAATACTCGCGAAGAAACAATAAGAGCAAACTATCTATGCTTATATAAACCTTTATCTACAAGGGTCATGGATGCACATAATAAATCTAGTAAGAACTCTCAAACTCATCCCAATCTATTTATAACTAATGAAATACATAAAGAATGTTTGGAACCTACAAATGGACTAACTAAGCATGTATCAAATTATTTGGTCTCCATCCAAAATTATCAAAGTGAAATCAAGCCAATGTGATGTTGAGAGTTGTAGTTGTGACATGCAATCAAATTGACTTGCTTAGTGTTGAAACTCAACCAAAGTATGAATATTGATACCCGCCTATCTCTTTTCTACCCGAGAAAACATGCCAAGTAGATAGTTGCATGAAACTTTCGACATAAAAAAAACTCACAAGGCCACATGTATTCGAGAAAAAAAAATGCAAACATGCTCTTCCAAACCAAGTAGTAAACAAATAAAACATTTATAATTAGATCTCCAACCAAGTCATAATCATAAAAAAAAGGTTTGCTGCAAATGGCTTCAGATTTTCCTATAAACTTCTCAAAATATAACCAATCATAGGTGTTTGCCAATAAAAGAGAGTATAGCATGTATGTTTTCTAACGTTTGTTTTTAGCAAATTTTGTGAGAGCATCATGGGTGCCTATTAGTTGAGAATGAAATGCACATCTTTCCTTAACTAAAACCACAAGGGAAAGTGTACTGTCACGTCTTACACAATCTTATATTCAGTCCCAAATATATTTTAAGAGTGAACCATGCATAACCTTTCAACAAATCTTTATATTTCGCTAAATATTAAATGTAGATAGTCATTCTTTGCCAAAATTAAATAAAGAAGTAAAGTTTGCACTAATCCTCCACAAATATCCATTATAAAACTATATGGAAGACGCAGAGATTCTAACACAAGAACTATGAATGGCTTGTCCCAATGTCACAAAGCCTTCTACGAAAACAAGATAACGGCGATAAAACTTTCCGAAATCTGCACCTTTCTTTCACAAAGCCAGCGAGAAAACGTCTCACAAAAGCTATAGAAATTTTACGACAAAGCAATGACAAACCTACCCAAATGCCATAAGAACTCTAATGTGAAAATAGCAAAAATATTTCCAAAATCTGCACTCTTTTCTTAAAAATCTGCACTTGTTTCTTACCAAAAAAACAGGGGAAAAACTTCATAAAAGATGTAGGAACTTCTACAGAACAATCAATAAAAGATTCACTTAGGTGTCATAGGTATCCTTGTGTAAAGATCAGCGACACAACTTCAAATTCTGCACTTGTTTTCTTACAAAAAACAGTGAGAAAAGCTTACAAAAATTGTAGGAATCTCTACTAAGAAGCCGTGCAAGATTTACTTAAAAGCGGCGAGAATTCTTATATAAAGAAAGAACAATAGGAGCCTTAAAATCTGCACTTTTCCTACACATGAATCATAGTTCCGATAAATTTTATATCAATGAATCAATTCTATTAGATAAAGATTTTTCTCCGAAAAAGCCTCGAACAAGAGAGAAGGGGAGTATCTTAAGCAATAGAGTAACAATCATATACCATTCATGCTAGTAAGATGAAATCTCTAACGAACTCAAACAACTTTGACATAAAGCATGGCGATCTCTTCAAAATTTAAAAGAAAACTACTAATATAGCCCAAACCAACTTTTTAGCAAAAGGCTCATAACCATTGAATGCTTTCACACATTAACTTTGGCATGTTACTAGTTGGTCAAAGAAATGAGATGAGTTAAGCATTCCCAACTAAGCTACTAAGATTCACCTAGCACCAAAACCCCACTATGTCCCATGAAAAATCAAACCTTACGAATATATGCAAAACAACACAGGGAATAGGAATACCCCACTTACTACATATTTCATTGCGAAATTCCGTTTACAACGACCAATTTTTTTTAACGAAAGGAAAAAAAAAGGTAATAGCACAGCACCACCAGGCAGTTGTCGCCAGAGATCCGGCTACTGCATGTTCTTCTATAGTACCTTAATATATACATCGGGATGTGGCGAGCATGGAGTTTTTAACATAAGCACCAAGTGTCACTTCGCTATTCTCCTTTTTCCACATAATCAACGATTAAAAATAAAAATGCTCATGATCAATTTCCGAATTTCTAATGGAACCAAGTGCTTTCCTCCAACAAATGGTCCACCAAATGCTTGGTTAGAATAGTTTCAACATGCTTCATCCAGTAACTAAGTTTATTTCCTCTCAAGAATTTTTTTTAATTTTTTCAAAGGCTTATTAGACATTGTATATAGGAATTTCCAAATGGACTTAGCCCATCATAAAAAAAAAACTTCCATGTCAAACACAAATAACTATGCTTCTTAGATTACAATTTCACTAAAAGCGCAATCGACGCCATTTGTTTTGAAAAGTTGCAAGAGCACCAAAGTGAAACTGAAAACCAAAGATACGATGATGCCTTGCTTATACGCTAACAAATTGCTTCCCATGTATGAAAGTCCTTAAAAAAGTGCCAAGAAGGCCCTTCCTCCAATCCCACCATTTTTAGGGGGGGGGGCCCCCCCTTTTCCCTTCCTTTTGTGACAACCTACAAAAACCCAAAAAGCAAAACTGCGTGATATGGGATATCTCTCGACCTCAAAACACTGAAAAAGGCTATGACATGTAGTCATCCAACGCCTGCACTGCCACAGGAAGTAGACCTTCAACGACATTCATGGAATGCACCTTCTTACCAAGGAATACCACTACCAACCTCTAATAGACGTTACAACAAACACCTTACATGCATGACTCGATAGAAGTTCAAATAAACCCTTATGTATTTTCAAAAGTTCACACTTAAAACTCTAAGAGACGTGGCATGAATCGAGAACAAATTTGACGTGTTAATTGCTCATTTAAAAGAAAACAACAAAAACCATTCATGACTTGTAACAATAATCTTGATATTTCAAAAGCACTAGAGCTTCACTTGATCCCCAAATCACCATAATAAGAGGATAGATATTGAGCACCTTGTCAAGCTATTTCCAATCAGAAAAATCAACCATTCCATTCTCACATCGATGAAGAAACATAAGTTGAATAAGAAGAAGAAATAGAGATAGGGAAGAAGAAAGAAATAGAAGAAGAAGAAGAAGAAGAAGAAAAGAAAAAGGAAAAGGAAAAAGGAATCAAGAGAAAGGAAGAAGAAAGAGACTCACCTTGCAAGGAGGAGCTTCCTCGGCTGGATCCAGGCGTCGGGACAGCTGGAGACGGGGCGGCTTCGGGACGAGTCCGGTCGGAGTTCACGAACTGAAGAGGGAGCAGTGAGTCGGGCTGGGTCCCGGTGTGCGAAGACGAGAGAAAGGGAGAGGGAGCTGAGCGCTCGGATGTCCTGGAGCTCGGTCTGAACAAGGGAGATCGGCTACCGTCGGGCTCGGTCCTGGAAGGAGCTCGGGTCCGGTCTCCACAGAAGGGAGAAACGTCGGGCTTCTTGCCTTGGTCGGAACAGAGAAGAGGCGGGGAGGGGAGATTTCAGATGCTAGAGAGGAAGCGAGAGATTGAGAGGGGGAGCGTGAAAGCAAGAGAGAGAGCTCGTTTTTTTTTTGGGAGAATCCCCTGTCTCGGAGCCTTTGTTCCGAGTAAATTGAGCTCCTCACCGAAAGAGGAAGCCCGCCTTCTTCGATCCATCGTCGCAGCGACTCAAACATGCAAATAGAGTCTGCAGCTGCTTCGTATCGCTGCCCTTCTGAGGGAAATCGCGAGCATCAGGGGAAAAGGACCACGCCAACTTCCTATTCGATCAGAACCGTTCGATACAATTTCCCGATTTAAGAAATAAATTCAAATTGTTTAGAAAGTCAAATGGGTTCTAGTATAATTAAATTAAGCTGAGTCAAGTCAAGTTAGCTAAAACCGGGTTAGATTCGAGTTTAAATTTGACTCGATTCGAATAAACTCGGGCTCGAGCCAACGCAGCGAAATTAATTGTACAAAATCGGGTCCAAAATAAAGATCGATTCAAATCAAGTATGACGCGACGAAATCGAACTAATCGAGCCTAACTGAACAGATCCGACTCAAGTCAGGTCGGAAGAACTAATCGTACGAAATTAAGCTTAAAATCAACAAAAATTTCGATCTATTTAAGCTCGACACGGTCAAAATAGATCAATCAAAACTAATCGAGTGAAGTCGGGTCTAATTCGTCTCAAGTTGAGCCGATTC
>NW_021318952.1:1310799-1314187 GCF_001605985.2 Dendrobium catenatum | reverse complement strand
GGAGAGATGGCAGAGTCCAGCAAGCGTGCGGCGAGCGGGGATGACCGAAGTTTGGAGGCACTTTGGGCTGCGCACGCTGGAGTCGAGAAGAAGTTGGACGATCTCACTGCTGCAGTGGATCGTCTTACCGCAGCTCTTCGACGTGAACCTCCCTTCATTCGAACGGGAGATATCGCACCACGAATGGTGCGACCGGTTCCTCCGACAGTTACGCCAACTGAGGGAAATCGACTATTTCCAACCCGTGGACGTCGGCGACCGGCATTGATTCCGGAGTTATCGGATTCAGAGGAGGACCGTATCAGCTTCAACCAAGACGGATTTTCGGACTCAGACGGGGATCTGGTCGAGCGGCGACCCCGCCGTTTTAATGGACGCGAGCGGCATCAAGGTGAGTTCCGAGTTAAATTGGACATACCATTTTTCGACGGACGACTACACATCGAGGACTACCTTGATTGGGAACGTGCTGTAGAAAACTTCTTTGATTATATGGAAATCGAACCGGAGAAGCAAGTTAAGTATGTTGCTTGCCGCCTCAAGGGAGGTGCAAGTGCGTGGTGGTCACAGCTTCTACAATCCCGGCGACGGGAGGGGCGCGGTGCAGTGCGAAGTTGGTTTCGTATGAAACAGCTTCTTCGCGGGCACTTCCTTCCCACGGACTATGAGCAAATGTTGTATTTGAAATATCAGCATTGTGTCCAAGGCAGTCGTTCGGTCAGTGATTATACGGAGGAATTTTACCGTTTATCAGCTAGAAATGATCTCAACGAAACCTCCAATCAGTTGGTTGCTCGGTATATAGGTGGATTGAAGGACAGCATTCAGGATAAGTTAGAATTGAGTTCCGTCTGGTCACTTTCGGAAGCCGTTAATTTCGCGCTTAAAGCAGAGATTCAGTTGGGAAGACAGCAGAGGAGTATTAGTCACAGGAGAACATTTGTGGAAGTTAGTGCTGAAGTCAACAAACCACCAGGGACTATCGTCCGCAAAACACCGCCAGCGGCTGATATTAGTGGATCATCCAATCCGGCTAAGGCAACAACTGACCCCAGGGCACCTGCTAAACCGAAGTTTCCAGTCAGGGAAAATCCATATCCACGGCCACAAGGACTCAAGTGCTTTAGATGTTTTCAACCAGGACATAAGTCCAATGAATGTCCAAACCGACAGCATTTGCAATTGTTGGAAGGGGAAGTTGATGAGGAAGGTGCTCAGCTTGAGGAGGAATTGCAAACTGATGTGGAAGACATTGTCGGGGATGAGGGAGAACCGGTAATCTGTGTCCTTGAGAAATTATTATTAGCTCCCCGCAAGATTGGTCAATCTCAGAGGCATTCCATTTTTAAGACCAAATGTACGATAGCGGGTAAAGTTTGTGATCTCCTAATTGACAGTGGTTGCACTGAGAATGTGATTTCTCGTGCCGTCGTCCAAGCTTTGAAGTTGAAAACCACTAAACATCCCCAACCATACAAAATTAGCTGGGTGAAGAAAGGAATGGACATTGCCGTTACTGAAACTTGCCGCGTTCAGTTCTCTATCGGAAAACATTATATCTGTGAGGTGCTTTGTGATGTTGTTGAGATGGATGTTTGCCATCTTATTCTTGGTAGGCCATGGCAATTTGACGTGGGGTCTGTATATGATGGACGGGCTAATACTTACACTGTGGAGTGGAAAGGGAAAAGGCTCAGATTTCTTCCTCATTCTGTTGGATTGGGAGACAAACCTGAAGTGGCAACTCCGGCTCTACACTTAGTCACGGGCAACAGCTTACTGTCATCCTGGAAAGAAAATAATCTGCTGTTTGCATTGGTTTTCCGTGAGTCAGCTCCAAACAGCAAGGTATGCGATCATTCTTCCGTGGAACAATTGCTAGAGCAATTTCAGGACATCTTAACGGAAGGAACCTCATCTCTACCACCTCTAAGAAACCTTCAGCACCAAATTGATTTCATACCGGGTTCAACTCTTCCGAATTTGCCTCATCACAGATTAAGCCCGAAGGAGCATCAGATATTGCAACAGTTGGTAGATGACTTGCTGCACAACAATTTGATTCAATCGAGCCTCAGTCCTTGTGCGGTACCGGCGCTCCTAGTTCCAAAGAAAGACGGCAACTGGCGAATGTGTATGGATAGCCGCGCAATCAATAAGATCACTGTCAAGTTTCGTTTTCCTGTGCCGAGGGTGGAGGAATTACTAGAAAAGTTATCGGGAGCCACTGTATTTTCCAAGCTTGATCTTCGGAGCGGTTACCACCAGATTAGAATTAGGCCTGGCGATGAGTGGAAGACGGCTTTTAAAACCCGCCATGGCCTCTACGAATGGAAAGTCATGCCATTTGGATTGTGCAATGCTCCATCAACGTTTATGCGGTTAATGACGGATGTGCTCAAGCCATTCCTGAACATCAGCTGTGTCGCATACTTTGATGATATTCTGGTCTTCAGCGCCACATTGACGGATCACGTGGTTCATTTGACAGAGATTTTCTCTGTTCTCAGAAAGAATCAACTTTATTTAAATCCTAGTAAGTGTGAATTTGCTGCCTCTTCCGTGTATTTCCTTGGTTTTGTTGTTTCAGCCGCAGGAGTTCAGGTTGACCGGCGGAAGGTCGAAGCTATCACGAACTGGCCAACTCCCAAGTCTTTTACGGATGTACGCAGCTTCCATGGTCTCGCAAATTTTTATCGCCGGTTCATCAAGGATTTTAGTTCTATCATGGCGCCAATCACTGATTGTTTAAAACTGAAGCAGTTCATTTGGAGTAGTGAACAAGAGGGTAGCTTTGAAGCAATCAAGCAAGCCTTGTCATCAGCCCCTGTGTTAGCATTGCCCAATTTTGAGAAGCCATTCCATGTTGACACCGATGCATCCGGCGTTGGAATTGGAGCCGTCCTCAGTCAAGAGAATCGTCCCGTGGAATTCTTTAGCGAGAAGTTATGTCCTTCTTGTCAAAAGTGGAGCGTGTATGAGCAAGAACTTTATGCGGTGGTGAGAGCGCTTAAACAATGGGAGCCATATTTGTTGCAGCAAGAATTTGTCCTGTGCAGCGATCACCGAGCTCTTCAATTCATCAACAAACAAAAGCACATTAACCGAATGCATGCAAGATGGGTTCTATTTCTGCAGCGGTTTTCTTTTGTCTTGAAGCACAAGTCCGGGAGGCAGAACATTGTGGCCGATGCCCTGAGCAGGCGTCATGCGCTTCTTACCCAATTGAGCACGGAAATTACTGGGCTGGAATGCCTCAAGGAGCTATATGCTACTGATCCCGAATTTAGCAGCATCTGGGAGGCCTGCCAAAGTGAAAATTCAAATACAGAATACTCCATACGACATGGGTTTCTGTTCAAACGAAATCAATTATGCATTCCTGAGT
>NW_021318952.1:1286941-1310699 GCF_001605985.2 Dendrobium catenatum | reverse complement strand
TACCGAACCACTATAAATTTGGTGTCATTTACTTTACTTCATTTTATTTTCCGCATTTTACTTTTGTTTAAAAACTCTGTGGTTGAAAAACATTTTCTATAAAAACTTAATAAAAATTTTCATTTCGGTTTAACACATTTTTCAAAGAGGGTTAAATTTTTAAACTACCAATTCACCCCCCCTCTTGATAGCCTTGGGACATTAACTTAGGTGTAACAACCTATTTACTAGACTCAACAGTTTTCTCCTTTATGGATGGCTCATCTAGTTATAACCAAATCAAGATGGCCCCAGAAGATGAGAGAAACACTGCATTCAGAAGTCTTATAGGGATATTTTGCTATAAAGTGATGTCATTTGGCCTTCAAAATGTCGGTGCAACCTACCAGCAGGCTATGACTTGAATCTTTGACGACTTAATCCATAATCAAGTCGAGTGCTACATCGATGATTTTGTTTTCAAGAGTAAAGTTAAAGAGGCTCATCTTTATGACATTAGAATCGTCTTCAAGTGGTTGTTCTGCTATGACATTAAGATGAATCCCTTGAAGTGTGCCTTCGGTGTCACGTTAGAGAAATTCCTAGGCTTCGTAGTAAGGCACCGCGGAATCGAAATTGATCCTGCCAAAATTGAAGCTATCTTAAATATGCCGCCTCCCAAGAGCCTTACTCAACTAAGGTTCCTTCAGGGTAGACTGGCTTATACAAGAAGATTCATTTCTAATCTTTCTGGAAGATGTCATCCATTCTCGGTCCTTGCTAAAAAGGATGCCAAATTCATTTGGGACAAAAAATATCAATCTGCCTTTAAAACTATCAAACAATACCTGACAAATCCGCCAGTCTTGGCAGCCCCAATTCTGGGGAGACCTTTAATCCTTTACACTACGGCCCTCAACGAGTCTCTCGGGGCCCTCCTTGCTCAAGTAAATGACAAGGGGAAAGAGAATGCTCTCTACTACCTAAGTCGAAGACTTTTACCAACAAAAATTAGATATCCAATGATTGAAAAACATTGCCTTGCCCTAATTTTTGCAGCACAAAAACTAAGGCATTACATGCTTTCTCATTAAGTCAACTTAATTTCCAGTTTTAACCACTTGTAATATCTTATTACCAGGCCTACATTGTCAGGACATTTGGCTCGTTGGTCTATGATATTGCCTCAATTTGAAATCTCTTTCATTCCCCTGCATGCTGTGAAAGGGCCGGCTGTCGCCAACTTCCTTGCGGCACACTCGTTGCTGGTGTAATCCCCTCTAAATGATGATTTACCTGATGAGCAAATCATGAGTCTTGAGGAATCCACTACTCAAACCTGGGAAATGTATTTTGAAGGAGCCGCGTCCTCCCAAAGGGAAAAAGCACCTGAATCTTCTATTCCTAGGAAAGCCGAAGTTGGCCTAGTCTTCATATCACCGGATAAGGGAATGATGTACTTTTCCTACTGTTTATCAGAATCTTGTACGAACAATGAGGCTAAGTATGAAGCTTTGATAATTGGCCTGGAACTTGCAATTTTAATGGAGATTAAAGAGATTAAAATCTTTGATGACTCTCAATTGGTGATCAACCAGATTGTATGGACCTATAAAGTTTTGAATCCTAAACTCCTGAAGTACCACCAGTACACTAGTCACTTGCTCGAGTAAATTCCCATTATAACTATGTATAGGATTCCCCGTGGGAGCAATTCTTCGGCGGATGCCCTCGCAAAGCTTGTAAAGGAATTTTCCTGTTCAGAAGAATACTCTATCCCTATAGAAGTGTAGGGTCATCAAGTCCTGTCTCCTATAGACATGGAGTACATCAACAAATAAACTTTCCAAGTCCTTTCTATATCTTCAGCAGTTGATGAAGAAGGAGATTGGAGACAACTAATAATTGAATACCTTGAAGAAGGAAAAATCCATCACGAGAAGTTACTTGCCAATCAAATCAAGAAACATGCCCTATTATACGGCACTAGTCAACAATACGTTGTACCGATGATCATTCGATCAGATGTGGCTCCGTTCTTCAAACAAATGTGAGGCGCTGAAGATTTCTAATGAAGTTCATGCCGGACTGTGCGGTGCTCATCAATCGGATCCTAAGATGAAAATGAAGATCAAAATACTTGGATACTTCTGGCCTACAATAATTTATGATTGCATGAAAATTGTAAAATGTTATCATCAGTGCCAAGTACATGGTGTGGTTTTACATCAGCCGCCTAATGTGTTACATCCCATGATAGCCTCGTGACCCTTTGAAAGTTGGGGCACATATATCATCGGGTCAATTGACCCTCCTTCTTCAAAGGGTCATCGCTTCATTTTAGCAGCGATTGATTACTTTTCAAAGTAGGTGGAAGCAGTCCCATTAAGAAATGTAACATCACACCATGTCATGAAATTCTTCCTTGTCCATATCGTATATCGATTCAGCCTGCCATGCAGAATCATATTCGATAATGGGTCTGCTTTCAAGTCTACAAAGATGAATAACTTTGCAAACCGCCATGGTATTGATTGGAGATACTCAACAATCAATTACCCTCGGGCTAATGGATTGGCCGAGGCCTTCAATAAAACCTTGGTTCTAATCATCAAAAAGACCCTCGAGGATAATAAACGTCAATGTGATAAGAGGTTGGTGGAAGCTTTGTGGGTCTACAAGAGCACTTATCGAACCCCGACCCAATCCACACTGTTTGCACTAGTGTATGGTTCCGAGGCCGTACTTCCTCTGGAAGTTCAAATCCCTTCACTCAGAATTGTAATTCATAACCAGATTACAACTCAACAAAATGCACAACTCCGTTTAGAAGAACTTGAAAGCCTTGAAGGACGTCATCTTCAAGCTCAACAAAACTTAGAATTGTATAAAGCCCGAATGGCTCAAGCTCATGATAAGTTAGTGTGACATAGAACCTTCCAAGTAGGCTACTTGATCTTGGTTCTTTGGAGGCCTATCTTAGCGCACCAAAAAATTGGAAGAAAGTTTGAACCAACTTAGGAAGGACCCTTCATAGTAGAGGCAGTCTACGAAGGAGGCTCGTATCAGCTAGTGGATTGTAAGGGAAATCACCTAATGCTTCCTATAAATGGGCGTTTCCTTAAGAGATACTATGCTTGATGTAGCTCAATCTTTAAATAAATAAAATATTTAATTTCTGATTGAACTCAGTTTAATCTCATTCAAAATTTTCAAATTCTAGAACAATGTTTCCTCTTTTCCCTTAAGGTTAGGTGTGAGTCCCTACGTTTCCTTTCCTTAGGATTAGAATCAATTTCGGGTTAGATAGCTTTTTCCGAATCCTAAGAGAATCGGGCAGACTATCTCCTTGGCTACTTCCCCTAGTTAGATGTGAGTCCCCGTACTTTCTAACTAGGTTAGTCATTGAAAACCCAATATAAATATGATCCTTTAGGAGTAGGTGTGAGTCCCTGTGCTTCCTATCTCCTAGGATCTCGACTAACTAGTGGTGGATTTAAGCCTGTTGGGCCCCACCATTATTCAGTCACTTCTTTTCCCCTGAGGTTAGGTGTGTAGTCCCTACGCTTCCTTTCCTTAGGATTAGAATCAATTTCGGATTAGATAGCTTTTGTCGAATCCTTAGAGATTCAGGCAGACTATCTCTTTGGCTAGTTTCCCTAGTTAGATATGAGTCCCCGTGCTTTCTAGCTAGATTAGTCATATAAAACCCAATACAAATCTGATCCTTTAGGAGTATATGTGAGTCCCTGTGCTTCCTATCTTCTAGGATCTCGACTAACTAGTGGTGGATTTAATCCTGTTGGGCCCCACCATAGTTCAGTCACTTATTTTCCCTTGAGGTTAGGTGTGAGTCCCTGCGCTTCCTTTCCTTAGGATTAGAATCAATTTTGGGTTAGATAGATTTTGTCGAATACTTAGAGATTCGGGCAGACTATCTCCTTGGCTAATTCCTCAAGTTAGATGTGAGTCCTCATGCTTTCTAGCTAACTCAGTAATTGAAAACTCAATACAAATTTTGATCCTTTAGGAGTAGGTGTGAGTCTCTGTGCTTCCTATCTCTTAGGATCTCAACTAACTAGTGGTGGATTTAAGCCTATCGAGCCCCACTATAGTTCAGTCACTTTCTTTTCCTTAAGGTTGTTAATTCACTAGTGGTAGAGTACGCCCCTCGTGGCACTACCCTAGTATTAAACCCAAATTTGATCCTCTATAGTTAGGAGTTCTTCCTTCCTATACAATCATTTAAGGTTAGGTTTCATCCTTCCCTTAGGATTATATTTGCTAGTGGTAAAGTGCGTCCTTAGTGGCACTACCCTAATACCAAATCAAAACTCAATCCCCTAGGGTTAGGTCTTCCCTTCCCTTAAAACCAATATCAAAATTTAATCCCCTATGGTTAGGTCTTTCCTTCCCATAGAACCAAAATCAAAGCTCAATCCTTTAGGGTTAGTTCTTTCCTGCCCTTAGGATTTGACTCACTAGTGGTAGAGCACGCCCTCCGTGGCACTACCCTAGTATCAATTCAAACCTTGATTCCCCAGAGATGATCTTTTCATTCCCTTAGGATCAATACTCAAGCCTTGACTTTTCAATTTGTTCAACGCCAATATGGCAATAGAACTTCGTTCTATTACACATATTGGGGGTCCATTTGTTGACCTCATTTTTGTATGAGGTCACTTGGATCAATCCTGACCCTAGATCAATTCAATTTCCAGACAAATCTAAACTATAGGATTATCTTAGATCCAGACCTTAGAATATATCTAGAACCTATGACTTTTCTTGATTCTAGACTTTAGAGTTTCTCTAGATTCTATGACAAACTCAAACTTAAATCCAAGGCTAATGGTCCAAGTCCTGAAAGCCTTTTTCATTGAATTTTCAAACACTTTAACACCCAATCAAATGACTTCTGATTCAAATTCTGTCAGTTGCATACTGATAAGACATGTCTATAGAGGTAACCCTCCAAATTTGAGTCCATTCTGAGGTCTCTAACCTCAAAAACGAAATCAAAATCCAAAGGCTATAAAACCTTCATATATTTACAGCCTATGCCACTGGACTTGCCACTATGAAAATTTCGACCTTGGAGCTTTCTACAAAGCCTCCAATCACTTTCAGACACTTGATTACCACCTATTGAATATTAAACTACACTTTGGTGGACCCACTTTGACCCCCAGTTGATTAGGGGTCAAAATCACCAAAATGCCCCTTAAGGGTCAAAACAGACATTTTGACTGAATTGACCTCCCCAGACTTGAGGATCACCTCCAATGGTCTCCAAATGTCATTTCAAATTGATTGAACCCATTTCCAGACCCTGGACCCACCTGGTTGACTCAGTCAACCTAAGTTGACCCACACTCCCTTAAGGTTCTTAATGGGCTATTTTCACCCATTTAACCTATCTAACCCATATCAAGGCCTTGAATGCTTTCTAATCTATGGTGTCAATGTGCCTTAAATCACCATTGGTCAAATCTAAATCAAGTTGACCAAGTCAACTTAATAAATTTGGTCATATCTACTCCAAACTCCCATTCTAAACTCAAATCTCAATCCCTTCACTTGACCTTTATTTTAAATCAGTCTAACCAGCTCTTAAGGCCACTTGGCTGCCACCTCAACAGTCAACATGGTCAATTGACCAGTCAACACTTGGTCAATAAACCTTTAAATGCCCAAATGGCTTGACTCAAGCTAACTCAAACCCCACTAGATCACTCTACCAGCAGCTTAACACCCCTCATTGCCATCTCATCAGTCCACTTAAACTTTGACTGGTCTAACAGTCAATTGAATGCATTATGAGTGGTCAAACTTGGTCAAGCCAGCTCAAATTACTTCTATACCCATGCCAAATCAGCCCTAGCAGTTCTAACAGACTCTAGAATATTCTTAGAGCCCACTTCAACCCTTGGATCAACATTCAATGGGCTAGTTTAAATCCACATGCCCTAGAAAGACAAGATAGACTTTACACATAGGATGTCCTTTGATGTCCTTGATTCACTGGTTCCACCAACTCCCAGGGACACAAGGAAGCATTTGGGAGTCCAGCCAATTGATCCTAGTCGTCCAAGTAGCCTAGGGTTGTTTGAATAGGGCAAAATGATGGAATGAGCCCTCATTTCATTCGAACCCTTCTCTCACTACCTAAAGACATTCAAGTCGAGCTCCCTAATCCTTCAACCCCTCAACCATCTCCTCTTCACATCCCGACCAAAAGTCGGCTATCAAATCCAGCTGGCAGCGATCTTCCCGGGGAACCAAGCTTGAATTCGTCCAAGCTTCATTTGCGTTCGATCCAGGGGTCGTGAGCTCGAGGTGTCTTCTATAAATTGGAGTGTGGACAGTCTAAAAATACAACTGAATCATTTTACAATAAATCTAACAATAAAAATCTTTTAAAAATCTAGACCTAGATCACAATAGTTAGGTTTAATTAGTGATTTATTGCCTGCATATTAAGCTAAATATTTTTTCCCCAAAACTTTTGTTCACATAAGCGACCTAAGTTTAAAATTTTAATTTATTTAATCATCTGGACAAAAAGAATGAGCAAAAAATTGATTTTAGGGCTTCGTCTGTAGTCTGGCTCAGCTACACAATTCTTCGACCATTGATCGCTCAATCAGTGGTCCAGATTGAGCCATTTTGGGAATTGTTCCACTAGTGTATTTTATTAGACATTTTGTTTTTTGTTTGGTGGCGTCTGGGCCCTTGATCCAGAATCACGGGATCGAAATCTTGCCGTCTGATCTCTCCTCACGAGATCAGAATGCGGGATTTGATCTAGATCGTTAGATCCATCATGCGGATGATCCGACGGCCACAACAACTCGCTGACGTGGTTAAGTGCCACACGGATAGAAACCGTGCCACCACCAATCATTTCCAATGAATGGCCTGCCGCCGCGAGGTTTAGATCTGACAACTGTAAGCCGCCACGCGTCCCTCTCTGCCGCCATTTTGATTAGACGACCCAGAGGCTGCCACGTGGCTGTCGACGCCGCCAGAGCCTTAAAATGATTTAAAATCATTTTTAAATCTTTTTCTATTTAAAAAATCATTAAAAATTAAATAAAATTTAAAAAAATTAATATTTTATATTAAAATGTGTAGAAATTTAAATCCTTTAATTTAAAATTATAATTTTTTTAAATATTAAATATATTTTAGATGATTATAAAAAATTTAATTTAAAATATTTAATTAAATTTTAAGACAAATATTTTTTAAATATTATATTAATTATTTTAAAATTAAAAAATTATTTTTAAATCACTTTAAAAATCAGAGAATCTCTCAACTCCTTAAAATTTTATTTTAACAATATTTTTAATTATTTACTTTTAAACTTATATTATATTATATAGGTTTATATGTATATATAAACATATATCTATTTCAAATCTACTTTAAAATTATATGTAATATTTAAATCCTTAACTCTTGAGAGATTTGTTGAAATTCTAAGCATAGATTAAGTCTATTTGAATAGAATTAATGGGGATGATTAGTGAATAATTATTCCTTGATTGTTCACTAACCTTATCTTAATTACATGTATCTTGTTTAGTATTTGCATCCTTAGGATTGTGCACCCACCACTTAGACCTAGGCTCTCCTATATCTAGGATTTGTTTGGTGTGTGCTTACATTATATGTATATTAGTCAAAAAAGGGTTAGTAGAACTTTGATTCAAACCTATTAAACCTAGTGTCATTAAGGACTTTGATTAGAAAACTTAGAAAATTCATTGTGATTAGGAAACACCTCACTTGAACTTAAAATTTAAACACTTCAAACATAGTGACATTTTCATCCCTTAGAGACATACTTTCTGATTTTAGGATTAATTAAAATATTTAATTAATTAATTCAAAAATTAAGTCTCTAAGCTTCCTAGAAAATGTAATAAATCAAATTTAAACCCAAAAAATATGAGTAAGTCCTCTAACTTGAAAGTTCGTTAGGGATGTTAGGCCCTTATGAACTAGCCCAAGGCTAACCAAGAGGGAGGGTGAATTTGTATTTTAAAAAACTTTAAACCAAAGCACAATAATCCTCAAACCAAAATCACCATGGAAAATAAGTGCGAAAAAATTAAATGCGGAAGTAGTAAAAAGAATACAAGGGTTTATAGTGGTTCGATCAACTCGACCTGTCCACTCCCCAGAGGCGTTGTCCGAGTATTGCACTACCAAAGTGACTCTCCTTTTGCTCCCATAGCAAGGCGAAGAAGCCCTTACAAAAACCTCCTTTTTTCCACCCCCGGCAAGGTAGAGAACCCAACTCCTTTTGCTTCCTCCTGAACCAAGCAAAGAACCTTGATCGATCGCTGAAGCTTACCTCTCCCAACCCTTCCAAGGACAAGAGACTCTAGTGAAAGAAGAAGTGGAACAATGCTTGGAGCAACCCTTGTGAATCCCCTTCACATGCTCCCTCTCTCTATCTCTCTCTCCTCTAGGCTTTCTCAGGTCAAGACAACAGCAAAAGATTGTTCAAAGCATTGAACAATAGCTCTTAAATAGAAGAGCTTCAAAATAGTTCATTAATTGTAAGTTGCCGACTTTATCGTCTAGGACAATATCGTCCTGTAAGATCAGTGCAATTTAAGCCTAATCAGCCAGGACGATTTGATACGAACAGAGAAAAGTTGTTCATATCGTCCAGGACGATACTATATCGTCATGTACGATTAGTTCAAATCACATAATATTGGCCAGATAATTGCTCTAAAATGAGGTCTGGATGACTCCAAAATAGCTTGATCATTCAGGCCGATCTTACGATTGTCCCGGACGATAGTTCAAATCAGAGGAAAATCATCCAGAGCTTCACCCGGAATCTGAGTTTTTCGATATTGATCATCCAGAAGCAACTAAGGTTTTTGAACTAATCGTCCCGGTCGATCTTTCGATCATCTAGGATAATGTGATCGTATCAATCATCCTTAATTACCAGATTAATTTAGGCATAATTATATCAAATCGTCCATGATGATACAAGATCGTCCTGGCCGATTGCCAAAAATAAAGAATGCCTAAATAGATCATGGCGGCTGATTCTTTCTATTTTAAGCCTATCGTCCCGGTCGATACATGTATCGTCCAGGCCGATCGGCTAATGACGGCTGCCTTAACAAGATGTCCTGATTAGGATTTCAGTTTTGAACCCAATCGTCCGAGACGATGTGAGTAAAAATAGAAATTCTAAGTCAGATAGAAAAATCACTCGTGTGTGTTTGTAGGGTTACTTAGCATCAGAACACTTCAAAGATTACAATTGACTCAAGAAAGGGAAAAAGAAAATTACAGACTGACTCAAACTTAGTCTACGCAAACTTGAGCTGGTTCTGATTGCTGTCTGATCTTGTGGTCCTGAAAAGTTAGTAGGTAATGAAAAATAGATTTGTAACAATCTACCCCTTTTTGATAATGGTAAACACTTCAACGATCAATACTAAAAACATGAAAAGCTTTTAAATTTCATAAAAGTACAAGTACAACCATACTACTCCCCCTTTCGACATCTCAAAAAAGAGAAGGAAACTAAAAACAAACTAAAGCAACTATAAAACTAAAAGAAAAACACAATGCAGAGAAAATAAACTACAAAAAACAAAAACTTAAACTAGAGAAACGAGGGACCCTGATCATCAGACGGAGGTGGTGGTGGTGGATGCTGAAAGTAATAAGTGAGATAGCAAACTATGCCCCAAAGCAGGCCATGTCTTGGTCGTGCTGCTGCTGCTAGCGTGCTACGTCCTCATCGTGCTACTGCTGCTGGTGATCTATAAAAGTGTCGAACCGGGCCTCCAACTGATCAAATCTATCCACCAACTGATCTAGTTGTGAGTGCTGGCGGAGAGGAACAGGTTCAGGAACAGGAGCGGGAGCCTCCTCCTCCTAGGCCCCCTGAGCTTCTTCATCTCCTGGGTGGAGACGAGTACTGTAAAGGACATTGAAGGAACTATTCGAGTAGCAGGGAGGTTGAACGTCGGGATGAGCAGGATATTGAAGTTGGTATTTGGTTTCAAGAACATAAGCTATGAGGTGTCCTAAAGCAAGGTTGGGTTTCCTCTTATGACCTGGATCGCAAATTATTGTTAAATGATCAATATATCGAAAGATCATGTCAGTAGCATTAAACTCTCTATGGGCCATGATGTAAAAGGTAGTAAGTGAAAGAAGTGGAGTGAAGTGAACTCGATCCCCGGCTTTTGGAATAATGGAAGTGCGAAGGACATGTTGGATTATTCTAGCATCTTTTAGTAAAAAACTAGTCTCTCCAACATGAAAAGGTGCATTGGTATGGCGAAAAAAGTGGTTTGTAGAAGACGAGTTAAAATCAGGATCAGAGATAATGGTATGCAACTTATCCCTAGTGGATAGCTGCAATAGTTCAGCACAGTCCTGGTATGTAATCTCAACAGGGCGCCAATTCACATAGGAGGTGAGGGTAGTGTAGGAGGAGTTTATGTGGAGGTTTGCAAAAAAATTTGAAAAGAAGTTCAAAAGAGAAGGGGAAAGTGACGGTAAGAATAAAGCACCGAGAAGTGTGAGTGAAGAGGTATAATACCTGATATGAGAGGTGGACATGATTGATTGTTCTAGAGAGAGTGATCCCGCATTCTTTATACCGATGGTAGGCAGCCTGATCTTCTGCCTCCCTGAATCGAGGGTCCAGCGTAGCCCTCGAGGAGCTTCCAGAGGTTTTTCAAACATACTTTCTGCCAGCCATAAGCAAGGAACATCAAGCAAATAGAAAGTAGAAAGCAAAGGGAAAGAAAGTGTGAAAAAATGACTGAAATCTGGATGAATTTAAAGAATCGTCCGTATCATCCAGGACTATCGTAGAATCATCCAGGACGATTAGGTTCAGTAATTACGTACAGGTTGATTGGTCAAAAGGGTCGTCCGATCGTCCAGGCCGATCAGATATCAGCTGGGATGATTAGACACAGGCGATCATCTCGAGGAGTCAGGCCGGACGACAATTGAAAAAGCAGATCATCTAGGCCGATTAGGTGTATCGTCCAGGATGATGCTCAATAATGAATCATACAAGCCGAATTTAAAACATTTTAAATCTGTGCCACGTGTATCATCTAGGACGAACAGTGGATCGGCTAGGATGATTATCCAATAATGGATCGTCCAAGGCAATTTTAAAGATTTTAAACGTACTGATAGATGTATCGTCCAGGATGACCAGGTGTATTGGCTAGGACGATGTCCATAAACGCATCGGCCAGGACAAAAAATTTATCAGCCAGGATGATCAAGATGATTGTAACAGAGTTCGATTAGATCATCCAGGACGATATGGGATCATCCAGGATGATGAATTTCAGCAAAGTTAGAAAAGTCCAGCATATAGATTTTGAATAGAGATAGTCCAATCATCTAGGATGATAAAAATATCGGCCAGGAGGATGTGACAAAATTTGGAAAATAAGGGAAAGATGGAGATGATCAGAGAGAGCCCACAAACAATAAAACCAATCTAAAAATAACAACGAAAAAAAAAAAACAAACAAACAAACATATAATTTTGTTTTTAATTATTTTTTGAGTTTTTGCAAAGCAGCATATGATAAATTTCCCAAATAATTAAATTTTAAAGATTTGAAATATCAATGAGTTAACAATGTCAAAATCTGAAAATGGAAGAGTATCCAATCATTTTAACACTAGCTCAGACTTCTTTCAGGACACAAATCGCCTTTTGAAAACAAATTGCCTAACTCAGAATAAATAAATTGGGTTAAAAGAAGATCTGTTCAAACCTTGGTTACAAAGAAAATATCTTATAAAATAATATACCAAAGTAATTTGTCTCAATCATGGAGTTTGAAATCAAGCCTTTGAAAATATCAAATAACTTATGAGCTCTTCTAAGTTTTAAAAGTTTTATAAGTTTTGAAAAGAGAAGACAGCTTGCTTTTTAGTTGGCTCATTTTATGCATCTTATCACTTTGATTGGCTCTTTTAGCATCTTTTGATTTTTGATATACTTTATGTATGTGTGTGTGTGTGTCTATATATATATTTAATTCGGCATCATAGCGCATCTTTTATTTTTGGCGTCATTGGGCAAATTTTTTTTTTGTGTATTCTTGCAAGCTAGATTCTCTTTATCAAACTCTTAAAAAGGATTCTTAGTTGTGAGTATATCTTCTAGATATTATAGAAGAGTAACACACTCTCTAATATAGAGAAGAACAAGCCACAAAATAGAATCAAAATCATATGATAAATGCAATGGCAAGATTTTAATTAACTTGAAAGATATATTAAAACTTTGAACATTATATATAAGGTAGATTATTGTAACAAGATAAAAAAAGATCTTAATTTCAAAAACCAATTGTTAATATGGGATAGAATTTTATTTAGAGAAGAAAATTATACCACTAAAAGAGGTTAGAGGGAGGGAAACCATCAACAGCGTTTCTCCCTTTAACCGATTTAGAGATGCTAATCATTGGCTATAAATCCTCAAAATTTAAGAACTAGGAAAAGTCATCATAAAAAAAATAAAAATAACTAAAACAACTAGAAAGAAATAAGCACAAAAGATAGAAAATAATGATGATCAACACATGCATTTCAAGAATTTATTAAGCAGTAAGTTTAAGCAATTATGAGATGCGAGCCTCCGTTTGACCAAAAATCATATATGCTTTTCATGAGGTCTTTGGTGAGAGCAATTCTGCAAAAATTAACAACTATTAGATTTAGGAACCCAAACAGGTTTGGGTCCCTTCTTATGAAAAGTAGAGTGCAATACATGTGTGCTATACTATGAATCATGCAATTTTGGTCTCCACACCCAATGTGTACTATGGTGAACAGTGCAAGTGTGTGAGATGTGTCCTAGCATGCCACATGAAAAGCATAACACCAGGAAAAGGATTTCTTAAAAGGTTTGGGTTATAATACCTCTTCTTAGGTCTTGGCTTTACATCAAAAGTGGGTGTCATCCAATTTCTCTTAATTGTTTTCAATTCAGTTTTAAAGCTCGAGTTAGTACTTTCTAAAGCAGCATTCTTAATCCTCAAATTTTGCTCCATCTCTTTAGATTTTTTAAAATCAGATTCAAGTGAGGTGTATGAAAATTTTAATGAATCATGCTCATCAATCAATTACAAATGCTTTTTATTTAATTCTTCAAATTCATCAAGTAAAGCTATGCGATTTGAATCAATCATTGAATGATCTTTGAGAATAAATTCATGCTATTTTTATAAATTCAAAAGCTCCAATTTTAAACTAGCATGAGTTTTCTTAAGTTTTTTGTATGATGCGTGAATTTTCTCATAAATTTCAAATAGTTGATTATAGGTTGGTTTACATACCTCTTCTTCATCACTTTGATCAAGATGATCTTCTGCCATTAAGCACAAGTTTGTTATTTCTTCCTTAGGTTCAGTTTCAGATGAATCAAAAGTAGATTCTACCCAGAACACCTTTTGAATTCTTTTCTTATCCTTCCTAAACTTAAGTTTCTCCTCACTCTTTTCTTTGCTAGAGTGATCCTGAAGTGTAGGACAATCAGCTCTAATATGTCCAGGCTTTCTGCATTCAATACAAACAACATCAGAAGATCATTTAGAATGTTTATTATCCTTACCTTTTCTCCAAATTTGATGATGCTTGTGACTCTTCCTTAAAAAGCTTTTAAATTTCCTTGTGATTAAGGCAATGTCATCGCTTTCAAACCTGGAAGAATCAGAGTTCATGTTGTTGACCTTCAATGCCACAGTTTTCTCCTTTCTTTTCTCACCTGCATCAAGATTTCTTTGATTCACCCCTTGCTCAAAAGCAATGAGTGAGCCAAGTAAGTTATCGATTGAATAGGTATTTAAATCTTTAGATTCAGTTATTACAGTGATTTTGACATCAAAAGAAGAAGGCCAGCATCTCAAAATCTTGTTCACTTTTTCATAATTTGAAGGTTTTCTTCCTAAGGCATGCAAAGAAGTTATAATTTGAGTAAACCTTATATTTATTTCAGAAATTGATTCAGAATGTTTTGATACGAAAAAGTTTGTAGACGTGCAAGAGAATATTCAAACGAGATTGTTTACCTTCATTGGTTCTTTCATAAGTAATGCACAACCTATCCCAAATCTCTTTACTAGTAGAGCAAGTAGAAACACACATGTAGTCTTCAAATTTTAAAACACAGAAAAATAATTCAAACACTTCACATTAAGTTGAGCTAAGTCTCTTTCATCAAAAGTCCATTTAATAAAAGGCACTTCAGTTTTAATTCCATTAAGTTCACGAGAAGGTGGAGAATATCCTTCTTTAATAAGCATCCACATGCGATAGTCAGTTGATTGCAGAAAAGTAGACATGCGAGTTTATCAAAAATCAAAAGGGAAATTGTCAAACAAAGGAGGTCGTGTAATAGAATACCCTTCAGTGTATTACAATTCCCAAAGTTAGCCATGGATCAAAATTCAAAAAGTTTTTAAACTCAGTTTTAATGAATCTCGCTCTGATACCACTTGACAGTTCGTTAGGGATGTTAGGCCCTTATGAACTAACCTAAGGCTAACCAAGAGGGGGGCTGAATTGGTATTTTAAAAAACTTTAAACTAAATCTCAACAAAGCTCAAACCAAAATCACCATGAAAAATAAGTGCAAAAAAATTAAATGCGGAAGCAGCGAAAAGAACACAAGGGTTCATAGTGGTTCGGTCAACTCGACCTACGTCCACTCCTCGGAGGCGCCCTCCTAGTATTACACTACCAATGTGACTCTCCTTTTTCTCCCACAGTAAAGCGAAGTAGCCCTTACAAAAACCTCCTTTTTTCCATCCCCGGCAAGGCAGAGAACCCAACTCCTTTTTGCTTCCTCCTAAAGCAGGCAGAGAACCTTGATCGATCGCTTAAGCTTACCTCTTCCAACCCATCCAAGGACAAGAGACTTTAGTGGAAGAAGAAGTGAAACAATGCTTGGAGCAACCCTTATGAATCCCCCGCACAAGCTCCCCTTCACAAGATCCTCTCTCTCTCTCCCTCTCTCTCTCTCCTCTAGGCTTTCTCAGGTCAAGAAAACATCAAAAGATTGTTCAAAACATTGAACAATAGCTCTTAAATAGAAGAGCTTCAAAATAGCTCATTAATTGCAAGTTACCAACTTTATCATCTAGGATGATAAGTATATCGTCATGTATTATCAGTATATCATCATGTACGATCAGTGCAATTTAAGCCTAATCAGCCGGGACGATCTGGGACGAACAGAGGAAAGTTGTTCGTATGGTCCAGGATGATACTATATCATCCTGTACGATTAGTTCAAATCATAGAATATCGGCCTGACAATCGCTCTGAAATGAGGTCTGAACGACTCAAAAATAGCTTGATCGTCCTGGCCGATCTCACAATCGTCCCAGATGATTAGTTCAAATCAGAGGAAAATCATCCAAAGCATTGCTCGGAATCTGAGTTGTCCGATATTGATCGTCCAGGAGCAACTAAGGTTTTTGAACTGATCATCCCGGCCGATCTTGTGATCTTCCAGGACGATGTGATCATATCAATCATCCTTAATTGCTTTCCTTAATTACCAGATTAATTTAGGCATAATTATATTAAATCATCCTGGCCGATTGCCAAAAATAAAGAATGCCTAAATAGGTCATTGCGGCTGATTCTTTCTGTTTTAAGCCTATCGTCCTGGCCAATACATGTATCTTCTAAGCCGATCGACTAATGACGACTGCCTTAACAAGATGTCCTTATTAGGATTTTGGTTTTGAACCCAATTGTCCAGGATGATATAAATATCGTCCGGGATGATGTGAGTAAAAATAGAAATTCTAAGTTAGACAAAAAAATCACTCAAGTGTGTGTGTGTAGGGTTACTTAGCATCAGAACACTTCAAAGATTATAATTGACTCAAGAAAGGGAAAAAGAAAATTACAGATTGACTCAGACCTAGTTTACCCAAACATGAGCTGGTTCTGATTGCCGTCCGATCTTGTGGTCTGAAACAGTTAGTAGGCAAGGCAGTCGTAGAGAAATAAGAGTGTTTCCTAACATCAAAATCATAATCCATGAAAAAAAGATTTGCAACATGACTGACCAAAATCAAACCCTTAATTAATGAAAATTAAAACCAATTCAATTTGACAGCAAATCTGCACTTAATTAAATTTTAATTAAAAACCAATATTTAATTAATTTAATTAATTAAAAATATTTAAAATTTCAAAAAATTCTCAAACACTTGGGAATCTTTCCTTAGATCATTCCTGATCTTTGTTGTTGATTTCAAGGAGTTTGGAATTCATTTGGAGCAAAATCAAGAAAACCCCTCAAATTATGTAATCTTAAAAATTCAATAAATACCCAAAACTTTGAAAATTCATAACTAATTCAATAAAAACCCAAAGCAGTCAAACTCAATTGCATTCAACTCATAATAATGTCTAATATTTATTAAAAATATTAAAATTCCAGAAAATCATTAAATCTGAAAAGTCAACAAATCAAACAAACTTAAGTTAAAATCAACTTAAAACTTCGAACCTTCATACTAAATGTAAAAAAATCCAATTTCAGCGTACTTATAGTCTAATTGATCGTATTAAGGTATAATATTTTAATAAAATATTAAGTTTCTAGAAAACACTCTTAATTAAAAAGTCAATTTTTCTAACCCCTTAATTAAATGATTAAAATAATAAAAAATTCCTAAAAATTTGAAAATTATTTTAAAACTCCAGAAATCTTTAGCGAGCCTTTAAAAATAGTAATAAACCAATTTTGATTAAAATTCATAAGCTTTTAAACACTAATCAACTTAAGCCATTTAATCATACTGGGTACCACTAGGTAACCCAGGCCTACGAGGCTATTAAATTAGCCCCAAGGAAGGTAAAATAAAGTTCACAGCCTCGGTGAGAAATAAAAGTGGTATTCAACAAGTAATTAAATAAATTTTAAAATCAAATTCAAATCATTAATATTTAAACTTTAACTAAAATTTCTCTTAAGCATTTCAACCAATCAAAACATCAAATAACTTTAACTAATGATCCTATTTAGGATATATCAAAATCACACAGCCTACCTCACACACACTTTAGATGTTTTGCTAGGACAACCAATTCTAGTTTTAGGCTAGGTCGGTGTTTACTTTTTTGCTGTGTGTCATATTTTCCATGGCTTTCATTGTATTCTGTTTGCTAGTTTAGAGTTGATGTGTTTATTTACTTACTTGCTTACTGCACTCTATACTGTGATTGTTTATGCACTAAATTTACCCTTAGATTAGGAGCGATTTTATACTGATTCAGTTTTGTACAGATGGCCATGTTTATACAGGGCATTGAAATTAAAGGGGGCAATAAATAAATAAATATATATTATCATGTTTTGCATAGCTACCTGCTACACTTAAGACCCCCTTAAAATTAAAAGAGCATGGCCAAGTGTGGCTAAAATTATGCATTTCAATTTTCAAATATAACTGCCTAGGATTGTATATATAACTGCTGATTATTAGGATATAGGATCGAGTCTAGAATTTTTTTCTGTTAAAATGTAATTTGGTTGTAATATGGTTATAAAATTTTCAAAGTGATTTGAGTTGATATGTTTAGATCCAACTTGAATTCCAAAGAGGAGAAGAAATCCCTAAAGGGGAGAGTCTTCTTCCATTTGGAAGTCAAGTTATGATACTTTTCAAACACCCAAAGAGGAAAGATAACACCCCTTTCGAGGGGGGGGTTCTTTTCATTTGGATATCTGAAACTTATGAATCAAGATGTTCATGAGAAGACGAAGAAGTAGATAACGAGAAGAATCCTAAATCTCAAAGTCACTTGAGTCTTAATATTAGAAATCCGGATTGTTGTCAGTGGTGCCCAACCACTTTACTTTTCTGCAAATTTTGGGATGTAATATTAAAGGGCACTTGCCTATAGACTTTCAATTTGAATAATTAATTTAGTTTATTTGTTTATTTGATTGCATAGTAGAAATACCTATTTTTTTAGTCTTTTTACTTGCATGTCGTATTTGATTTGACCTGGAGTATGATTGTAGGCTCTTAAAAACTCGTCAAAATTTTTCTTCTTTAATTAAATAAAAATTTTAAGATAAGATAGAAACTCTAAACGGTCTTAAGAAGTAAGCTCGGACTCGTCGAGGGTTTTTCATGCATCATATTATACTTTCTCTACCTCGTTATGCACCTCCCAGCCTGCAGGTTCTGGTAGACCACCTGGCCTATGAGGGTGCTGATCTGTCAAGGGGATGTTGTGAAATCTCTAGAGAAAACATATTTTCTAAGCCAAAATTTTTTAAACTACTTCATACCTATTCATGCATTTAATCGAGTTGACTAGCATGTATCGCATTAGTAACAAATTTAAAAATAGTCTAATTTAAAAATAGTGTAATACTTAATTAAATTTATTTAGACATCAAATTCCAAACATAAGTCAAAGGGGCCAATTAGGATCCGCTCTAGATGTCAGCCCCGCTCTCCTCAAACTTAACCTAATTAACATCCCTACCACTCAACAATAAATGACTGGACTCATATTTTAAAAGTTCTTAGGTGGTTTAGCTAGCTCCCCAATCCAGACCGGGGTAAGTCCAGATTTGTACTGCATTAGCTAGATTCGGGTCACGTTTTAGTACCTAATTGAGACTTAGGTTCTGAGGTTGGCTTGGGCTATAAGACCTCATCCTCTGAGAATTGAATCCCAATTTTCTAATAAACTTGACTATTTAAGTTAAATATCTATTCAATCAACTTTGAGCCCAACACTTAGGATAGACTGTGGCACTTCTAACTTGTTTTAGAATCACAGGTGCCTCCTATCCTTCTTCTTTTGACTCCAAAAATAAATGTTCAAGATTGAACCAATCCCATTTGAAAATTCCTACCCTTTTCCTCCTTTGATATCGATCTTTGAAAATCTTAAATAAAATTTTGTACTGCTATTTTAATCAAGAATATTCATAGGAAATTTCAATTTCCTATGATGTAATTAACTACGGGGGCTTGCGCTCGCAGGAGATTTAGAAACCCAGACCTGATTTTCAAAAATCAAGTTTTCAAAACCTTTAATTATTTATCTTTGAAAATTCAAATAAAAAATGGCAATCATTACTACTGTATTCGAATAATAGACAATGAACGATATTTTCTTCCTCCGGTGATACATGTCCGTCATTGTTGTGAATTCGAGTACAAAATTAATGATGCTATATCCAAATTATCATAGATAAATATTTGATTGAACACCATTTTGATCCTTTGGGATCATATGTAGTTCTCTCCCAAATTTGACTATGATATTTAGGATCAAATTTATAATCCTAAATCTAAACCCATTAAGGGATTTTATTTTCACCTTTCGAGGTGATATATTATCATTAATGGGTGTTTGATTTTAGAATTAAAATTCAAATTATTCCCAAAGAAAATTAATTCTTTTTCAAAACTATAATATTTTTCAATCAAAACACTAAGGTGCTATTGAATAGATTGATTTTGGTAATTCCTAAAATTATCTCTGAAGAACAGGTAGCTTTTTTTAGAGGGAGATCTATATCAGATCATTTGTTACTAGCCCAGGAGGTATTCAACAAAATAAGGATTTCTAAGGAAAACAATGGATTGATGGTTATTAAGTTAGATATGGAACAAGCCTATGACAGTATGTGTTGGGCTACTCTTAGGAAGGTGATGGTTGCGGTGGGTTTTTCGGAAAAGTTTGTTAACTTGGTGATGGAGTGTGTGGTGGAACCAAGGTTTTCTATCTTGATTAACGGTGGTATTTCTAGATGGATCATGGGGAACAGTGGTTTCGTCAAGGTTGTCCTCTTTCTCCTTTCTTATTTATCATTTACTCACAATTTCTTTTTAATGCTTTTTCCTACAATGGCATGGATTTGGGTATCAAGATTTTTCCAAAGGGTTGCTTTATGTAAATGATGTGGTGGTATTTTTTGATGTTAAACTTAAGAGTATCAAGAAGTTGAAGAGCATTATAGAGAACTATTGTAAGTGGACTGGTCAAAAAATTAATCTTCATAAATTGGATATGATTTTTGGCAAATCATTTATGAGGAGGAAGAAAAAAATTGGTAAGTTATTGGGGATTAAGCTTGTTGAAGAGATGGAGTACTTGGAAACTAAAATTTCTTTAAGGAGGTTGAGAAAATCTGATTTCCAGATTTTATTGGATAGGTCTTTGAAGAAGTTAAATGCTTGGGGTTTTTAGTACATTTCTCTTGCGGGAAGACTGGTGTTGGTGAAATCTGCATTTACTAACCTTCGCTTGTTCCTTATGGCTCATTCTCTTGTTCCTTTAAGTATTTTAAGGAATTTGATAGATTATGTAGGAACTTTATATAGAATGAGTATGATGGATGTCATGGGCTGCACTATGTGGCTTGGGATGTGCTGTGTAAACTGAAAGCTTTGGGAGGATGGAGAGTTCAGTCAGCTATTTCCAGGTTGGGACCGTTGAGGGCAAAATTTGCATGGAATTTGTTGGAAAATCCTTCTACTTTGTTGAACATAAATTTATTGGCAAAATATGGTGGAGCAATGAGGACATGAAGGGCGGCTTTTTATCATGGAAGATTATTGCTAGTGGATGGAAGGCTCTTAAGAGTTTTGTAAGATGGAATGTTGTTATTGGTGTGAATATAAATGTTTTAAGAGATGTATGGATCTTGGACAAGAGTTTGCTTTAGCCTTCGTTTGTTGCAACTTTTGAAGATGATAATTTAACTCTTGACTTTTTTATTCATGAGGGGAGGTGGAATTATGACAAGTTGGCCTTATACTTTAGAGTAGACCTTGTAAATATGATAATCAGTATTCAAATTTTTTATAATCAGGATGGAGGCATCATGGAATTAAAGAAGAAATGGAGTGGAAAATCTATCTCAGCTTTGCTGATTGAAGACGGCTTGAAGGAGGGGGAAAAGGTGGATCCATTTTGGGTGGAGTTATTTATGTGGCGTTTATGTAATAAGGCCATTCCTACAGCAGATTTTCTTATGAAGAGAAGGTTATCTAACAACAATTTATGTCCAAGGGGTTGTGGAGAGGTTGAAGACATTGATCATGTCTCGTCTACTTGTTCCAAGCTGCTAAAGGTGATTTATGTGATGAGAAGGTGGGGTTTCAGGTTACCAAAATTTAACTCTTTTAAAGAATGTGTGTATGAGTTGGAATCACTATCTGGGATGAATTTGTTGGCTGTTAGAATCTATGTTTCTTTTGGAATGATAGGAACAAGGTAAATCATGGCAAAATAGGCGATATTGTACTCTTGATCGCTGTAAATGTTCTCGGTTTTGTGAGTACATCAAATAAGGATATCCTCTCAGATCACTGGGATGTCAATCAGTCAAATGGACTGTTTTAAGATATTTGGCATCCTCCTCCTCCTGAGTGGTATAAAATAAACATTGATGCTTCACTTAAAGAGAATTATGAGGCTGGTATTGGAGGGATTGTTCGAGATAGCAAATGTAGATTTGTGTTAGCATTTGGATTTTCTGGTGTTCATTGGGACATTTTGCAGTAAGAGCTTTTGGTGTTCAAATCTTTGAAGGATGTATTTAAAGGAAGCTTACAAGATGCTAAAAGTATTATCATTGAGGGAGACAACAAGAATGTGATAAAGTTTCTTCAAAAGTTGTACAGCATACCAAAGGAACTTAGTGGGAACATTGAAAATGAAGAGTTGTTGGTTTTAAATTCATGGAATAATGTAATTTTTCATTATGTTGCTCGAGAATGTAATAAGTTGGCTAATTATTGTGCCAACTTATCTTTTTCTTTTGATTTTCTTTGGGAGACGTTTTGTGAGAGTAAACTTCCTCCTTCTCTTGTTAAATTAGTGAAGGAAGAAAGTGATAGGTTGGTTTACTCTCAATAGTTTGTATCTAGGCTATTTGGTTTTTTCTTTTTTAATGCAATTTTCATTTCTTAAAAAAAAATAATTAATTTTATTTTAATTAATAAATATTTATTTTATTAAATGCATATTGTGTGCCGGGCGCGTGGAGACTAGGACCATCTTGTAAGATTTGAAGAGAGATGGGTGATATTGCATTATTTTGTTACAAGTCGTTTTAACATGATAGGCTGCCAACTAATTAAAAAAATCATTTTGATACAATATTTAGGGACAAAAAATTTTTAATACTATGATATTTATAGGGGAATCAGATTCATGAGCCATAAAAAAAAATTTATAAGAGTCAATAAGTTTATATACTTAAGAAAAGTGCATTGATATCTAAGGGTTAATTATTTTTTTGAGCCTAAAATGTCCACTTTAGGAGCAATTTTTTTAATATGAGTAATAAAAAAGAGATAACAAAAAAAAAATCATACAATGTTTTATGATCTTGAGAAAATATATGATCTAGTGTCATAAGAATTAATTTCGTGAGCATTAGGAAAAAAAAAGTGGGTCAACTTGACCTGCCTACCTGATATGGCTCGTAAGAACTTGCATTTGTTGTAGTTCCTTTGAATTTTCCCGTATATGGCATGCAGTGCATGTGACAGATCTCCTACAATGGTCTTTAGGAACTCTCATTTTGTTATATATCATATGTCATCACTTGCGAGAGGATTGTGTATTTACTTGATGTTAAATTGTGTTTGATTGCAAGGGTGTTGTATCATTTGTTGCTTGTTACTGATCATCACCCGCAAGTGCATCATTATGCATACGACACATCTCCCTTCGCCATCAGTAGATGTTGGCATTTATCATACACTGTAATGTGCATGTCTGCAAGAGGCTTTGTTGCTTGAAGACAAGTTGATATATTCATATGTGTATTGATGTAGGCTGCCAGATAAGCTGCATTCATTGTTAACTTCTCCGAGCATGTCAAATATTATTGTTTGAAGGGAACTGTTGTATTTGATGCATATCAAATTCCTCTGCTTACAGAGGATGGATATATTTGCTTGCCACTAAATTATTGTAGACCACATGAATGTCCTAGTCCTTGGTGCATGCTTCTGTATATGCCTACAGGGAATATAGGCAGGTTCACTGCGTTCATATACTTTTATGTTGACCCAAACCATAAGGAGTTGTATGCATGAGAAGTCTCATTTTTGTTGCCCATAGGAAGTGTACATCTTCTTTGTAACTAGTTGAATATCACTTGTGAGCGAGATGTATTTATCATATTCTTCTGGCTTATACTTATATGATGGAAGTCTTCACTGTTGTCTACAGGAGAATCGGTATATTTTCCTACAAGATACTTGGCATTGATGGCAAAGAAGTCATATTTTCCACGACCCCCTCACTCAGTGTGTAGACATGCCGCATTCCTTGTATGTTGTCCATTGTCATTTGCAGGGTTTAATGTGCTTGCTTGTAAGTTGACTTCATAGAGAGGTTGTTATATCTCTATACTTTGTTTATAAGTGCATCATTGCAATGCTCATGCATAGTCCATTGTGTGTATTTAGTGTTCCTTTTATTTGTTTGTCATGGCTGCTTGCAAGATTGCTGTAAGTGCCACTATTATTTGGATATGGCTTGAAATGCTTGTTAGGATATTCTCAAGTATCTTCTTGTAATTAGGTCGCCCATCCTTATTAATCATCATTGATCATTGCATGTTGACCCCCTCTGCTTATAGGGAATTATTGTGCTTGCTTGAAGTTGGATTGTTATTGATGATATAGATATTACTACATTCATTATATGCTCTTCATATTCT
>NW_021318952.1:1282045-1286841 GCF_001605985.2 Dendrobium catenatum | reverse complement strand
CATGGTTAATCCTGCATTAGTATCCTAAACCTGACACTTTGGACATTATCTTTTGATATTATGAAGATACAAACTGAATCAAAGATCGAATAAAATAAAAATTAGAGCCAATATTCTTACGGATAATTGAAGAGCCAAATTGGTAAAATAAAGTCAATCTTTGGTTATTTCCAAACAATGCACAGCCTAATTGCAGGTGTAAGGTCAGATTACTTGGTTTTATGGTCAATTTAGTTGGAATTCTATGTGCTAAGTTGTTTTCATTTGGAAATTATTTCCGAAAGAATAATTACTTCATAACTTTTTAATTTACTTTCTTAACTATTTTTCAGGAAGTGGGCTAAAAAATCTTAATGAAAGATGTCAGTCAAGTTAAATTTATGCTCTTACTTGTAGACTACATGATACAGATGATCGATGTGGCACTCATAAACTTTAAAGAAGTGATTTAGAAGAGCTTATTTAGGCTTCATTTGGGACGTCTTTCTTATTTCTTTTAAAGTAACTTTTTAGTACAAAAAATAAAAGTTTTATACTAAAAAACTGTTTTAAGAAGCAACAAAAAAATAGTCCCAAACAAAATCTTAGTTATTTGAGAGTCATCCTTCATCAGATTCTAATAATATAGCCCTGGCTGAGTATTTAAAAAGCTACTCAAGGTTGAATGGCTTGATGAATGTTTGTTTCTAAAAAGACAACAAAGAGTTATGCAGTTGTTTCCTTGGCCAAGCGTATAATGAGATGTTAAAATGAATTTCTTTGGTTGGATGCCCAGAATTATTATAGAGGAATAAAGGTTATGGTTATGATAGTTTCGCTAAGCATGAACTTGATTTTAAAAAGTATACATTAAATGATTTGTAATAGAAAAATGATTATTCAAAAAATTTACATGTTTTAGTTCAAATAGCCTACATCCATGCCTACGTACAATAAGTAACCTAGGATTCTAGCATTCCTTGCAAAAGCTCCATTGCTCTATGTGGGCAAACAAGTCTTTCTAATCTCTCCCTTCACTTTAGTTTTGGGCAAAGGTCTCTCTTCTTAGACTTTCATAGAAAAAAAATAGCCAAAATACATGGTTGGTATGAGAAACACAAATTTAAAGTAATCTTACATGTAGACCATTAGCTCCATGAAGATTCGAGAAAGTGGAACTAAGAATCAAAAATAAATTGAAATAGCTAATTAGATTTTTTTTCTAACATGAACTTTCTTGAAAGGCTGAAATTTATTTCAAATGGGAAATTAGGTTTATCTTTGTGGCAATGGTAAGGTTTTCAGCAAACCAAATGATTAGTGTATTTCCCCTTAGGGCGCAAGCATGGGCACACACGTGTGTGCGTATATCATGCCGTAATATATTATGTTGTTATTGTTGTATATGTTATAATTTTAAATTAGGGATGTGAGTGAGTTAATATTATAAAAATATATTATAACGGCATGAATTTATGATGCTTAATAAAGTTATTTTTGGCAAAATAAATAAATAAAAGAACTCCAAAGGATTTAGTAGGTTTAATTAAAATTTCTTACATTTGGCTTTACAAGTATGGAACAAACTTTATGGAGGTCGGCAAAATTCTTTGTGGAGATCCAAAAATCATTCATGAAGACTCATATTCTCTGCCACTTTAAAAATAAATCATATAGATTTGTGTAATAAGCTAAGTTTGTGCAGACCTATAAAACTTAATGATGACTCACAATCACATTCAAGTAAATGGATACCTCCACAACCAATTTATTTTTAAAATATATTTAGTTAATACTTTAAATGATATTTATCTTATAAGTTTTGAAATATATTAGATATTATTATATATAAACCTAATTTTATTAGGATGAAGATAATATAATTTATATCTTCCAAGAGAGTATGTCATTTTGTTTGTTGTATTTGATTATAAAAATAACAAAATTTAAAAATTATATTTTTATTTTTGAATACATTGTAGAATATCAATTTTATTGATGCGGTGCATCAAGTCTTGCGGCTGCTGCCATTTATCCTTTAATTACTCTTTTACTTATCTGTTTTTAATTAGTGTTATTTTTGCTATTCCGTTAGTGAGTGACTGCTCCACTAACTTAGTTTCTTTATTTAGTTACTGTTTTAGGCTCCGCCTTAGTTTGCTTTTCCAGTAGCTATTTTTAGTAGTAAGCCCACTGTTATCTTCTTCGTTGGAAGAGGAGAAAGGCAGTTGATGAAATACACTATTTGGCTTTAGCCATTACTGTTCCATTGCCTTCTTTACTGTTTTGTCTTGTGAAATTGCTTCTTCCTCAGTATACCACATCAGTTTTTGGTATCAGAGCCAGTGGCTTGGAGAGATGGCAGAGTCCAGCAAGCGTGCGGCGAGCGTGGAAGACCGAAGTCTGGAGGCACTTTGGGCTGCGCACGCTGGAGTCGAGAAGAGGTTGGATGATATCACCGCAGCAGTAGATCGTCTTACAGCTGTTCTACGGCGTGAACCACCGTTCGCCCGAACCGGAGATGTTGCGCCGCGAATGGTGCGACCAGTACCACCTACAGTTACGCCAACGGAGGGAAACCGGTTATTTCCAAACCGTGGCCGTCGGCGACCGGCATTGCTTCCGGAGCTATCGGATTCGGAGGAAGAACATGTTAGCTTCAATCCATACGGATTCTCTGATTCAGACGGGGACCTGGTGGAACAGCGTCCTCGCCGTTTTAATGGACGTGAACGACATCAAGGTGAGTTCAGAGTTAAGTTGGACATACCATTTTTCGATGGGCGATTGCACATCGAGGATTATCTTGATTGGGAGCGTGCCGTAGAAAACTTTTTCGATTATATGGAGATCGAACCGGAGAAACAGGTCAAGTACGTGGCTTGCCGCCTCAAAGGAGGTGCGAGTGCTTGGTGGTCACAGCTACTGCAATCCCGGCGACGGGAAGGTCGCGGTGCAGTGCGAAGCTGGTTCCGAATGAAACAGCCTCTACGTGGGCATTTCCTTCCCACTGACTATGAGCAGATGTTGTATTTGAAATATCAACATTGTGTCCAAGGTGGTCACTCGGTCAGTGAGTACACGGAGGAATTTTATCGTCTATCGGCCAGAAATTACGATCTCAACGAAACTTCTAATCAATTGGTTGCTCGGTATATAGGTGGACTGAAGGACAGGATTCAGGATAAATTAGAGTTGAGCTCCGTCTGGTCCCTTTCGGAAGCCGTTAATTTCGTGCTCAAGGCTGAGATACAGTTGGGAAGACAGCAGCGAAGTAATAGTCATAGATGGGCATTCGTGGAAGTAGGTGCTGAAGCCACCAAACCCCCTGGAACTATCGTTCGTAAAACGCCACCCGTAGCTGACGCTAGTGGATCATCTAATCCTGATAAGCCAAATTCGGATCCCAGGGCGCCAGTTAAGCCGAAGTTTCCAGTCAGAGAAAACCCATATCCATGACCACAGGGACTCAAGTGTTTTAGATGTTTTCAACCGGGACTTTAAGTCCAACGAATGTCCAAACCGGCAACATTTACAATTGTTGGAAGGGGAAGCTGAGGAGGAAGGGGCTCAATTTGAAGAAGAACTGCATACATATGTGGAAGACATTGTCGGGTATGAAGGAGAACCGGTAATATGCGTTCTTGAAAAATTGCTGCTGGCTCCCCGCAAGCTGGGACACTCTCAGAGGCATTCCATTTTTAAAACCAAATGTACTATAGCGGGCAAGGTTTGTGATCTTCTAATTGACAGTGGTTGCACAGAAAATGTGATCTCTCGTTCCGTTGTCCAAGTTATGAAATTGAAAACCACAAAGCATCTTCAACCGTACAAAATTAGTTGGGTGAAGAAAGGCATGGAAATTGCCGTTACGGAGACTTGCCGCGTCCAGTTTTCAATCGGGAAGCATTACATCTGTGAGGTCTTGTGCGATGTCGTAGAGATGGATGTATGCCATCTTATCCTTGGCAGGCCTTGGCAATTTGACGTTGGAGCTGTATATGATGGACGGGCTAATACCTATACTGTGGAGTGGAAAGGGAAACGACTTCAATTTCTTCCACACTCTGTTGGATTGGGCGACAAGACTGAAGTGGCAACTCCTGCTTTACACTTAGTCACGGGTAACATCTTATTGTCATCCTGGAAAGAAGATAGCCTGCTATTTGCTTTGGTCTTCCGTGAATCAGCTCCAAGCCGTAAGGCGGGTGATCAGTCTTCTATGGAGAAATTGCTAGAGCAATTCCAGGACATCCTAAAGGAGGAAACTTCTTCTCTACCACCTCTAAGAAATCTCCAGCACCAAATTGATTTTATACCTGGATCGACCCTCCCGAACTTACCCCATCACAGACTGAGCCCGGAGGAGCATCAGATACTTCAGCAGCTGGTAGATGACTTATTACAAAACAACTTAATCCAGCCGAGTCTCAGTCCTTGTGCAGTCCCGGTGTAACGTCTCAGATATCAATAGTGAAAGGATTCATCTGACATTCTTTTCTATATCTATTTTCTTTTTTTTTTCTCATTCTTTTCTTTCTTTTTCTCGTTCAGATCAATACAATCATCCAGAGATAATTGCATTACAGGAAAGAAATACAACAACTACTATAATCCACATTTCAACATATACAACATATATACAGTCAAAAGGAACATCCAAAAGAATATGTACAATAGCCATACGGCTACAAAACAAAAGCCTGCCATAGGCTACAAAAATAAGACTACACTAGCAACCAAAGAAGCTTCACGCTGGAGGCTCTGCACCTGAAATATTAACCACATATAATGAGCTTAAATAGCCCAGCAGGTCA
>NW_021318952.1:1281781-1281982 GCF_001605985.2 Dendrobium catenatum | reverse complement strand
AATCAAATCAAGTCAAATCAATCAATCGTACATGATCAATGAGTCAATGCAGATACGAAAATCAATACGGAACAGAAATCAATAAAAGCAGTAAACAGTAGGAAATCCATAAAGCTCAAGAAATCAATGCATGCATCAAATCTCTACAATCTCTATCATAGCAATCGATAACATCAGTTACATCAATACAGTCGTCTAGCC
>NW_021318952.1:1275954-1281681 GCF_001605985.2 Dendrobium catenatum | reverse complement strand
ACAAATCGATCAATTATTCAATATCATTTGCTCCTTGTCAGTACATCAGCGTATGTATCCATATCCACAGAGAGAACAATCCAATGACGACCATGAACGATGCTACAACAGTGCAACCGCATCAATCAATTCAGTAGAGCAATTACTTCCAGTCAATAATATCAATCGGCTTAGAATCCCATAAATCGATCAAATCAATACATCGTAAAAGCAGTTGAAATAAATCAATACGATCGGCAAAGACAATTGAAATCAATCAATGCAATAAAATCATATACAACAATCAAATCGATAAATCAATAAACAATCAACCCAATCAATCAATCAATCAATGGCTATTTTGCTGTTGTAGAATCCATATTGTTGTTGTAGATATCCATACGTTGGTTTCAATAAGAGTCGTCACTCTGTGCCCGTCGGCATATTAAACTCCTTATGACTCCCAATCATTATATCAATGATCAATGATTTAAACGAAAGTCCGTCGGCCCACCATCCTGTACAGGTCAAGTCAATCTCCAACCAACGTTCAACCAGGTTCCACTTGTCTTTCAGCATCAATAATCAGATAGTCACATTCATATGCAATCAAATCATCAATTTTGGAAAAATCAGAAATCGTACGAAAATCCAGCGGCATAACGGCAGTATACGGAATTTACACAAAAATCCTACATAATCATAATTCACCAAATTACAATAGAATGTTCACGACAATAATATAAGACTATTACTCTACTTAATCAATATCAATAAACATCCTGATATTTTTCTATTCGATCAAAATCGTGTAGAACCCAAAATAACCGGTGAAATCGTTCCAAAAAACAATCAAATCGCGTAGAATATTCATATCTATAACATATTAAAAGTTGTGCGGTGAAAGTTGTGTCAATACAAAACGGTGAGCGTTTTTCGGTAACGAAAACACAAATCTGAGCACAAAACGACCAAAACTCAACATCTTTGAAAACAGAAATAGGATTCGGAGTCCTTACAGCGAGATAAACAAATTGTTCAACAGCGGCGACGGACGAAAAGCGCTCCGCGGCCTCCGAAAATGAACTTTTCCTTTGCTTTTCTTCTCTTTCTCTCTCCTCAGATATTTTCATTTTTATAAAAATGTTTTCTCTCTCCTGAAAACAAGCTGATTTTCTTATAACATTAGTCTGATCGGCCCGGCCGATCGCCACATCGTCCTGGCCGATGTGAACAATTTTCAATCATCCAGGACGATTCCTCAGGCCGATAATTTCGATTTTGCTCTCGGGATTTTTGTCTCATCTGATCGTCCCAAGACGATCCAAAATCGGTCTGGACGATCCCATTCCAGAAAAATCAGCTGTTTCAATGCACTGATCGTCCCGGACGATCCTGGGAGGAAAATCAAATCTAGAGAGAAACAAATCAAAGGAACGAGCTCTCACACCCGGCGCTTCTAGTTCCAAAGAAAGACAGCAACTGGCGAATGTGCATGGATAGCCGTGCCATCAATAAGATCACAGTCAAGTTTCGTTTTCCTGTACCATGGGTGGAGGAATTATTAGAAAGGCTGTCGGGAGCTACCGTATTTTCCAAACTTTACCTCAGGAGCGGCTACCATCAGATTCGAATTCGACCTGGCGAAGAGTGGAAGACGGCTTTCAAAACCCGCCATGGGCTCTACGAGTGGAAAGTCATGCCGTTCGGGTTGTGTAACGCTCCATCTACCTTTATGCGGTTGATGACCGATGTGCTCAAGCCTTTTCTGAACATCAGCTGCGCGCATATTTTGACGATATTCTTGTCTTCAGCGCCTCGTTGACCGATCATGTGGTTCATTTAACAGAGATTTTCTCTGTTTTCCAGGAAAATCAACTATATCTAAATCCGAGTAAGTGTGAATTTGCTGCCTCTTCCATGTATTTCCTTGGTTTTGTTGTTTCAGCCGCAGGAGTTCAAGTAGATCGGTGGAAGGTGGAGGCTATCACGAATTGGCCAGTTCCCAAGTCATTCACGGATGTACGCAGCTTCCATGGACTAGCAAACTTTTATCGCCGGTTCATCAAAGATTTCAGCTCTATAATGGCGCCGATCACCGATTGTCTAAAACTGAAGCAGTTTCAGTGGGGTAGTGATCAGGAGGGCAGTTTTGAAGCAATCAAACGAGCCTTGTCTTCTGCCCCTGTGCTAGCATTACCAAATTTCGAAAAGCCATTCCACGTTGACACCGATGCATCAGGCATTGGTATTGGAGCTGTCCTCAGTCAGGAGAATCGTCCGGTGGAATTCTTTAGCGAGAAGCTATGCCCCTCTCGTCAAAAGTGGAGCGTGTATGAGCAAGAACTCTATGCGGTGGTGCGAGCACTTAAGCAATGGGAGCCATATTTACTGCAGCAGGAATTTGTTCTGTGCAGCGACCATCGAGCACTTCAATTCATCAACAAACAGAAGCACATTAACCGAATGCACGCGAGATGGGTTTTATTCTTGCAACGATTCTCATTTGTTTTGAAGCAAAAATCCGGAAGACAGAACATTGTGGCTGACGCCCTTAGCCGGCGCCACATTCTCCTTACTCAACTGAGAACGGAAATTACTGGACTAGAGTGCTTGAAGGAGTTATATGCAACTGACCCAGAGTTTGGAAGTATATGGGAAGCTTGCCAAAATGATAATTCAAATGTGGAATACATCATTCGACATGGGTTTCTGTTCAAACGAAATCAACTCTGCATACTCGAGTCATCATGGCGACCGCAGCTCATTAAAGATGTCCATTGCGGTGGACTAGCAGCGCATGTGGGACGAACAAACACTTACATACAGCTCCAATCTCAATTTTTTTGGCCTCACTTACACAGGGATGTAATGAGATTTTTGGAGAGATGCCCCATTTGCCAAAGTTACAAAACCGAGGGGTCAACTCAGTGGATTGTACCTGCCGTTGCCCACGTCGGAAACCATCTAGGAAGATTTGAGCCTTGATTTTGTAATGGGGTTACCACGTACTAAGCGCGGGCATGATTCGATCATGGTGGTGGTTGATCGATTTTAAAAAATGGCTCATTTTGTGCCATGCAAGAAGACCTTCGACGCGCTAAATGTTGCGCGTATCTTCTTCGCCGAGATCGTCAGATTACATGGACTGCCCCGGAGCTTAACATCTGATCGTGATGTAAAATTCATTAGTCATTTTTGGAAGGAGTTATGGAAACACTTGCACACTGACATCAAATTGAGTTCAGCTTATCATCCGCAAACGGATGGTCAAACTGAAGTTATAAATAAAACGTTGGGGAATATGCTGCGTTGTGTAGTTCAGGAGCACCAGAGACTTTAGGACGAATTACTGGGGCAAGCTGAATTTGCATACAACAGTATGACTAATCGTTACACCGGGAGAAGCCCATTTAGCATTGTCTACACCAAAAACCCGAATCACACAGTGGACTTGGCTGTGCTTCCCAAATGCAACAGTAAACCCACTGCAGATTTTGCGGGCCAATTCTCCAGTATGCTGCAAGACGTCCGTGAGAAGCTGATAGAATCTAATGCCAAGTACAAGGAGCAAGCAGATAAGAAACGAAAACAACGGTCTTTTAAACCAGGGGACTTAGTGATGATCCCGGTTAGGCGAGAACGGTTCCCTCCAGGAACTTACTCCAAATTAAGCCCCCGCAGAATTGGGCGGTATGCGGTAGTCCAGCAGATCAATCCAAATGCTTACGTAATTGATCTACCAAAACACTACAACACCTCCTCCACTTTCAATATTGGAGACCTTGCCGTTTATCATCCACCGGATTCGGCAGACACTAATCTGTCATCTTCCGATTCAGATTCTGTTGGTGGGGGAGAATGATACGGTGCATCAAGTCTTGCGGCTGCTGTCATTTATCCTTTAATTACTCTTTTACTTATCTGTTTTTAATTAGTGTTATTTCTGCTATTCCGTTAGTGAGTGACTGCTCCACTAACTTAGTTTCCTTATTTAGTTACTGTTTTAGGCCCTGCCTTAGTTTGCTTTTCCCGTAGCTATTTTTAGTAGTAAGCCCACTGTTATCTTCTTCGTTGGAAGAGGAGAAAGGCAGTTGATGAAATACACTATTTGGCTTTAGCCATTACTGTTCCATTGCCTTCTTTACTGTTTTGTCTTGTGAACCTGCTTCTTCCTCATTATACCACATCATTTATCTTCATAAACAATATGTTATTCTCAAAACAATGTTTCTTTGAAAAAAAAAATAGGAACATCCAAATCATGTGGATTTTTTTTTTCTCACAAGGTATGGTCAATGAATCTTGTAATAATATTGGCGGCCTCTTGGGTGAGGCGCTTGAGCCATTTTAGTAAGAAGTCCACGAGGTATCCGCTTGCTTACTTCCCTTCTTTCTCTCCGAGCCTCTCCGATGACAAGAAGATCGGTGCGATACGCCGTGGCGAGTATCCTTGCCCCCTTTCCCTTCGTCTTTTCTATCTCCTTCTTTCTCCAACCACTTCTCATTTCTTTTCGCTAATTTCTTCAATGTATTTTCCATCCAGGTTGACGCTTTCACTGATACTCCTTTCAAGGGGAACCCTGCTGCCGTCTGCTTACTGGAAGAAGAAGTGGGAGTGGATGACAACTGGATGCAGAATGTTGCCAAGGAATTCAATATCTCTGAGACCGCTTTCTTGCTCCCCTCCAACGCCTCCTCTAAACCTCGTTTCCGTCTCCGATGGTTCACTCCCGTGGCAGAGGTGAGGATTTTAGGCATTTAAGTTGTCAAATTTGAAGCTTGAAGGTGAAATCGGAAATTACTAATTTTAGCGTATTCGTGTCCAACTGACTAGCGCATTTTAAGCCGAGAAATTATATTCCCCAATTAAAACCTACACAAAAGATCATCCTGAATTGTCTTTTGATTAAGCTGATTGCTAGAAGCATTTAACTCGTACCTTTGCATGAAGTGGAATTATAGTCCATTGGTCAGGAGCTAATTTAGCTTTAGAACGAGTAGTTATACCTGCATTTGACTGATTATTTCAAATAGATAAACTCAGGAACTTTTACAAATATTCACGTTAAAAAGTAGTGTACTTCCAAAGAAAATGCATACATTTATAAGATGGCCGTTAACATTAACTTTTATTAATTCCTCATGACGCGAGGATAGCAAAAGCGCTAGGGCAGTTGTTGTAACCTTGATCTGATATGCTCCCTGGATTTCGCCTACCTCAATTGTAGAACATCAATAAATAAGCATTAAAATGGATATAAAAACTATTGCAATTATTTTACCAGTACATTGCTTTTTTATTTGAAAACAATCTTTTTAGGATATAATAAGTTAACGAATTACAGGTTGGTAAAGCTACTCATTTTCAGTAAGAAGGTTAGGAAGTAGCAACAAATATCTTCTTGGCAGATGCCGATTCTTTACCCATGGGTAACTTATAACTTATAAACGCACGTGTGCCGCCTCGCCAATTGCTCCACCTGAACAGCAAACTCGACTCTATATTCCCGCCGTGAACAGTGCGACGTCAAGGCCTCACATTGTTCACCAACGCAATTTTTTTTTTTTTTGAAAATTTATAAAGTTCAGTTCAAGTCTAGGTTTTTATTATTAATAATAAAGAATTATGAATTAATAATGTATAAAAGTATTATTTTTTAAATTTTAAACTATTTTTTATATAATTAATTTATTTAAATTAGGTTATTCATTTTAAATAATGTAAAATGCATCTCATGCATTTGT
>NW_021318952.1:1261902-1273712 GCF_001605985.2 Dendrobium catenatum | reverse complement strand
GTCTGCAAGAGGCTTTTGTTGCTTGAAGACAAAGTTGATTTATTCATGTGTATTGAGTAGGCTGCCAGATAAGCTGCATTCATTGTCAACTTCTCCGAGCATGTCAACTATTATTGTCCGGGGGACTGTTGTTTTTGTTGTATATCAAATTCCTTGACTACAGGGGATGGATATATTTGCTTGCTACTAAATTATTGTAGACCGCATGATGTCCTATCCTGGGTCATGCTTCTGTATATGCCTACAGGGAATATAGGCAGGTTCACTGCATTCATCTACTTATATGTTGATCCTAACCGCAGGGAGTTGTATGCATGAGAAGTCTCATTTTTTTTCCACACAAGAGTTTACGTTCTTCTTTGTAACTAGCTGAATATCACTTTGTGAGCGAGCTGTATTTATCATAATTTTCTGGCCTGTACTTATAGTGAGCAGCTGTCACTGTTGTCTACAAGCGAATCAGATATTTTCCTACCAAAATACTTGGCATTGATGGCAAAAGTCATATTTTCACCGACCCCCTCACTCAGTGTGTAGCATGTCGCATTCCTTGTATGTTGTTCATTATTCATTTGCAGGGTTTAATGTGCTTGCTTGTAAAGTTAACTCATAGAGAGGTTGTTATATCTCTATACTTTATTTATAAGTGCATCATTGCACTACTCATGCATAGTCCATTATGTGTATTTTTATGGCTGCTTGCATGATTGCTGTGAGTGCCACTATTTTTGGATATGGCTTGAAATGCTTGTTAGGATATTCTCATGTATCTGCTTGAATTAGGTCGCCCATCCTTATTAATCATCATTGATCATTGCATGTTGACCCCTCTGCTGTAGGGAATTGTTGCGCTTGCTTGAAGTTGGATTGTTGTTGATGATGTAGATATTACTACATTTCATTATATGCTCTTCCTATTGCTTTCTTGTGACATCTCATGTTGTATATTCACTTGTTTATGTTTGCAAAAGTTCATTGTGTTTGGCTGATAATCACCATCATTAATTGCAAGGATGACTCAGCATCTACTGCATTGTTCATGTCACCCGCAGGTAGACTACCATACACATGATGATCTTCTACATAACTTTTGGATGCTTGCATTCATTGTTTGCTGCATTATGTGTGTATGCAATAAAAATCATCGCATATGAGTTGGTTGTATTATACATACTAATGTGACAACCGAGTGAGTTGCATTCACATTGATTTCCCCACGCATATTGTTGGCAGGTTTCTATATTTGCTTTTATGCTGGCTGTTGTTGTCCACAGAGAACTACTATATTCATCCTTAAATGGTTGAGGATATTGTAGTATTCACTGCATATCCCTCGAGTTCATTTATAGTTTGGGCGAGTGTATTGCATCATCGTTTTGTATATATTTCAGTGTTTGTTCACGAAGCACCCACAAGTCTCCGTATAGTTGTTGTGGATGAATTGCTGTGTGTGGTTTGCAGCAGTGACTCTCTGTGGGGAAGTTGTCGTTGTCGTTTTACAAGTTCTTTACTCACACTGTTTTTATGAGGAATTAGAACATTCATCAGACCTTTTTCCAGTGCATTGATCCATCGTGTATTTATGTAGTTACTTGTATGTGACTCATCATATTCATTACATATTCTCTTGCATCATGAACAAGCCACCCCATTACGAATTCATTTATTTATGCTTATAGAAGATCAATCATGTTCACTAGATGCTCCTTCCTTATGTGTTTAGGAAGGTTATTTTCATGATAACCTTCCTCCTTTCTTTATGGATGTGCCTCACTCTTCACATATGTGATCATTGGTAGGTTGCTATGTTCACTGCAAGTCCTTCGTGTCTTATTCATGAATAAGCCAGCCATCCAACTATTTTTATTCATTTGTGAGCATGATTGAGGTAGGTTGAAGATGAATTGTATCCATTGTTGATTTGATTAAATATTCTGAGTTGCTTTAGTTTCACTGTTTATTATTTGCGTGCAACAAAGGTTTATTCACCATGAATCCCTTATTTGTTTGCTGATATTCATTTGATTGTTCAAAATTATCAATTTTAAAGTCTAGTTCCATGTTGTCCTTTTGAGTTCAAGTCTTCTGAATTTTCTTCAAGTCCCCTATTATTCATTTTATGTTCAAATTAGGTCCCTTGTCACTTTGAATTTCGACATCCTGGCGTCTTCCTTATTTAGGAAAAATTCTAAAAATCTTAGCCTGCTCATCACATCAAGAAACACGTGCGTGGTCGGTGTTGGGTGACACCGCAACCGTAGTCTTCAATCTAGTGAGCTTTGAAAATTCGAGCCCCGGCCTCCTTCCTCCCTGCGCCCTTTGCTTTCTTTTTGCTTTCTTGAGGAGTTTTAACAGATTAAGTTTCGAGAGAAATTTTAGGAAGGCAAATTGGGATTGTAGATTAGACACTACCCAAAGATTTTGCCCTCATTTTGCGAGAACTTTATGATATGAGTTTTGGTTCCTATAGTCGCAAGCCCCTATAGTTAATTACCTCTCCCGATCATGAGAGAGAACTTTCGATTAAGGCTAGTCGTCGGCGAATACATTGTATCCATAGATACGCGGTATCTGGCATATAGTACCAGCATTGTTTAGGTTGTTTTGAAGTTTTATATTTAAAATTAGAGAATTTCACCATCTTGCACTTAAGGGGGATGGTGGGGTGAGTGATTATGAGCCCGATCAAGATCCCATGATTTTGTCATCTCGGGTTTTTGTGGTTCTTGATCTACTTAGTCAGAGGAGGTAGTCGACCTAACTTGATAGAAAGATCCATGTCAGCTGCCATGGGTTGCGTCGTCCAAGGGTACCTTGTAGATTTTGGGTGGATTAAGGGAACAAATTTGAATTCATCTTAGCTAACAGAGGGCTTTGTGTCCTATCGATTATATCCACTGGGCTAGGCCCCGTGGTTTTTCCCCCTTTTTAGGGGTTTTCCACGTAAAAATCCTGGTGTCTCTTGTGAATGTCGCACCATCTCTTTCATCTGTTTGTGTGCCGGATTTTCGTACAAAGTTAAGACGTTAAACTTTATATTTCTCTACCGCCGTGAATACTCCAGGATGCAACAATTATATATATATATTGAATTTGAGGTTTTTTTTTATGTCAAAATCTCCACAGCCTCTACCCGCAAATCTAAACCCCAGGAATCCCGGCTGCCTTTGCAAATTCAGTGCTTAATCACATTAAATAAAAAATGCTAACACTCAAACCGTCTTCTCCTTCTCCCGGCTATTTCCCACTCTCGCCCGAGCTCATCGTACCCACGCTCTATGTGAACCCTTGCTTGGCTTCTGTTTGTTTAGTTATAAAAATAATTCAAACTAAGCCCATCTGCACTTTCCATTGCCCCAGGATTTCTTCTATTCTTCCACGTTTCATCCCCATCTCTCTACTCTAAACCTCTCTCCAGCAAACTCCTCCCAATTTCCACACAACATCTGGCTGTTCAATTCCACTAACTCCCTTCCGAACACCCCAAAGCAGTATGTAATTTCTCACCCATATCTAAAATACCACCTGTCACCTTCTCCAATCCTCTGTTTTCCCCACCACTCCCACTACAGTTCATTTTATATTTCTATAAAAACTCCCACATCAAGATACTAGGCAGTAATATTTGTCTCCTAGGCTTTCTCTCGCATTCTCTCTCTCTCCTATAACACACGATCTCTTGCTGCCGAGCCACCTCACTGCCAAACACATTGATGAAGTGTTGAAGAACACAGATTTTCCTTATCTTAGGAAACTGAAGATAGCAGGTCACAATATCTTGGAGGCATTCAGGTAGATGTGGTGACAATGCTTATTGTGAAGAGTACTCTCCTGTATGCCAAAAATGCTACCAATAAAATTTGTTTGAGGATAATAGTTGGTGAGAGAGTTAAGGATATTTCGTCAAGTCTTTGTTTACAGCTATAGAAACCCAAGCTACTTCTGTGCATTGTTCACAAAGGAGCTATTTACATTGCCTGAGATGTTTTTATATCTCACAAGACGACCACTTTCGGGTGGTTTTCTTGTCCATAAAGAGAAAAAATTTATTGTGAGAAATTTATTTTCTTGAATGCATCATATAAATTGTCTCTTTATATGCTAGCTCTTCATTGCTTGATTTATCATGAAGGAGGCACTTTTGATGAGCTATCATTTTATTGTCTTTCCATGCAGCTCACCTCTTGGCTATCGGTCACGTTCATGCCAAACCCACTTTCCTTTTGACTAAATTTGAGCAACATTATATTTTTGGACTACAATGATCATATACGAATGATTGGGAGATTATTTTGAAATTTAACCTGCAAAAAATATATTGAACATCATTATGATGATGGCATGCATTTTTTTTGTTTTGAAATTGATGATGGCAAGCAATTTGATTAGAATAAAATGCCTATTTCTATTTCTCAAAAAGCATTACTTTTGTTGTATTGGACTAATTCTAAAAAGCCATAGCATCGCCTCTAAGCTTTTCTTAAGTTGCATTGTGATCTTCTGAAAAAGTTTAAAACATAATATTTCTATAGGTTGAACTTACTTCTGGGAAGGACCTTGCTGATATTAAACCAAATTTTGTTGAGCTAGCTAGATGTGTTGGAAGGGGTGTCATTATGACAGCTCCTGCTCCTCCTGGTACTGGATTTGATTTCTTTACGCGCTTCTTCTGTCCAAAGATGGGAGTTAATGAGGTAACAAAGTTTATAAGGTTTTGCAAAGTTTTTTATGGTTGAATGATTGTATTATTAGTTTCCTTTGTTTTAACTCGCAAAAACTTTGTTCATTTTGTGTCAATTCAGTTAAACTTATTTTTTTTCCCCAATCTTTAGCATTTAATATTTAGTCTGTAACTATAATTCTGCCTGTCCAATTTATCAGCATTTCATTAGCCCTCTGTTTTATATGGCCAAACTATTTAAGTTTGTCTTCTATAAACCAATCTTTACCATTTCTATATTCTTTTAAATGTAATATTTTTCACATTTTTCTAATTTGCTTTAACACATTCTCTGGGTGCAGATTTGGTAACTATCATCACCCTGTTTTTAGTGACAATTAATAGAAGCTGATACTTTCTAATAATTTCATTACTTGACAATATACTCTGATATGTTGTTTTAGTAATCATTAATTTAAGCTAAATACGTTCTAATATGATCAATTTACAAGGATCCTGTCTGCGGGAGTGCACACTGCGCATTAGCACCCTACTGGAGTAGGAAGTTGGGGAAGAACAATCTTATCGCTTATCAGGTACTTTTTGTTCTAAGAAAACCTCTTAATCCTAATCTGTACCACTATAGTAATAGAAGCAAAGGAAGCTCTCATTAGTAGTCTTGGCGTTGGGCTCGTAGTAACATTTTTTTTTGTTAAATATGTGAACATTAGTTCCTTTGATAAGTCTTTTTTTGCTGTGCAATGAGTTCCTGGGTGGTTGGAGCACACTCTGTAGGCATCAGTTGCCTCCATCCACCTTAGGGCCTTCTACAAACTCTTTGTGTTCAACTGTTTCCAACTCCACCTTACCTAGAGGAAGTCTTAGCTAGCAAATCTCATCTTCCCTAGCAAGTTTAACTGTTCTCAACTCCACCTTTTCCTTCAGTGCTAAGTTGTTGAGTCCAATTTTTTCCATGCATAAAAAAGCATGCTATACAGGCTGAGTCGTAGGTTGGCCTTCGTGGTAAGGTCACTACACGTGTTGGAAGAGTGTCGGAGCCCCTAAAAGGTTTTCATTATCTGTGATTATTTCATTAAAGATGTTTTGAAAATTTTTATTTAGGGTTTAGGGTCTTAATTTTTTTCTTCATAAAGAGTTTTTTGTGTGTTAGTCTTTTTATTTGGCTATTTGTGTTTGAATAGAGTTCATTTATTGGCCACTTTTGGTGACCATAGGAGGTATGCTTCTACAGCAGCAGCAGTAGGGGTGTAAGTGAGCTGAGCCGGCTCGAGCTCGACTCGTTTATGGTTTCACGAGCCGAGCTTATCGAGCTCAAACCCGAGCTTGTTTAGTAAACGAGCTCGAGTTCGAGCTTGAGCCGGCTCGGCTCGTGAGCTCGCGAGCTGGCTCGAATAGTAAAAAATAATTTTATTTTATTTATTAAATTGAAATATTTAAAAAAATGAATAAGAACTATTTAAGTTTTATTTAAATGTTAAATATTGCATATTTTTTCTAAATCTCGTTTATGTTTTAAAAATCTAACCTAAGTTTCAAAAATCCATCCTAAATTTTAAAAATCCCACCCATGGCTCGTGAGCTGGCTCGAGCTCGTTTACAGTGGGACGAGCTTGAGCTCGCTTTCCGAGCTCGATAAGGCCTAAACTCGATTTGACTCGACTCATTTAAACCCCTAAGCAGCAGGGTTCATTGCCCTGAAAAATAAAATGCCCCTAGCTAGTTGCCATCGAGATTATTGGCAAAGCCATATTCCAAATATTGACGTAAAAACAACTAGACAAAACTCTTAACGTTTCATATTTGTGTTTTTGAGCCAGGCTTCTCCAAGGAGTGGAATACTTGATCTACAAGTGGATGAAGAGAGAAGTCGAGTTCTGATTCGAGGAGAAGCTGTGACTGTTATGGAGGGCTTTCTAATGGTCTAATGTCCATTTTGGAGCTTGTCAGCAGTTTTTATTGATAAATTCAGAACTAAATAACATGAACCAATTCATTTTGGAACAAGTTATTACAACATTGGTTAAGGTTTCGTTTGAGATAGTTTTCTTATTGTATTCTAAAGTTATTTTCTAGTACAAAAAATTTAGTATTAGAAAGCAAATAGGAAGCTATCCCAAATGAAGCCTAAAGCTTGAAATAAATAAACTATCACTTACACTGCAGGATTTTAATATTCCCCAATTATTATGATAATTGCATAGTGCAATTAGCTTATCCAGTCATTTAATTTATTTTGTGTGAGTTAGGTTGATCTTATCATTTTTTATTCAATTTTTTTTTTTTTTTTGGTCGTGTAATTTTTATTTTTGCAGTAACCAAGTACTAATTCCCACATTTCAACTTTTTGCTTCTATTTTTTCAATGTTTTGCACAACTCTTGCAATATATGATTGGGATAGTTGAAAAATCAAATTTATCTATAGGTGCTTTGACCTGAATAATCTCATGAGGTCTGTCATTGCTCTGTTTTTTATCTTTGTAGTTATAATTTGGCCATCACAGTTTTTTTTTTTTTTTTTTTTTCATGTGACCAAATTGGTTCTATTGAATATGCAACAATACTTAGATGTGTATTTTCTATAAATAATTGATCCATCAGAGTAGTCAGCAAAGGAACTACAACATTCAGGGTTTGTTTGGAATGATTTTTTTATTGTTTTTTAAAATAGCTTTTTAAAAAGCTGCTTTAAGAAACAGTAAGAAAGTAGTCCCAAATGAAGCCTAAGATGTTCATTCTTGATGTAAAGCAATTATTTCCCTAAAAATTTCTTTAATTATTTAAGGAAACTACTAATTATTTTCTAATATTCTTAAGAGTTTGCATGTGTGACTTTATAATCCTGACAAAGGAATACTGAGCTTGATTAAGATAAGGTAGATCAATATACCAAATAATGGGAAAAACCCTTAAAAAGCTTTTCTTCATTCAATACGAGTGTTAGTGTATTTGGCTATTTGCAAGCTAAAAGATAACCCCTCTAGGAAATAAAAATTATATTTTTGTTTTGTTTTTGAAGAAATTGCAAATTGTATTAAAAGAAAAGTTATTATAAACTATTAAGTGACATAAATTTTGTTGCATTCCTCCTTTAACAAAGAAAGCAAATAAGGAGAAAAAATATTATCTAATAAATTTTTCCTAACAAAATTACCAAACATAGCATAATTGGCACATAAATGAGCCACATTATTACCTTCTCTACAAGTATAAAGAAAAATGACTCTATTAAACTCATTAAGAAAAGAAAAATCATGCTTGACATTAAGAAAATAAATGAAAACTATATTTTAGTTTGGATGGTAAAAATGTCATTTTTGCTATAAGCAAATTCAAAATACAATATTTACAATGAGCCAAAACATAGGTCAAGAAAATATTTTTGAAGGCACTTATTATAAAAACACACATTGAATGTTCATTCATATAAATAAATTTTAATAATATAACAAAATATGAAGGTTTTGCTAACATGCATTTGAAATTATTATCAAACATTATTGATGATAGTAAATAATGTAAATAAGATGGATTTGATTGTTGTGGTTATGAGAAGTATAAAAATCATCAATCTCATAAATTTGGATAAATTCCTTGGCAACCAATTGATAGTGTATTGTTGCCTAAAAACTGATTAAGAACATTCATATGAAAATATTAGAGTATGAACAACTTCATACATATAATAATGCTTGAGTTTATCAATCACTATAAGAGATTTATCAATGTAAAAAAATATTAATCATAGTAAAGCAAATAAAAAATTTATGAAAGTGTGAAATGTAGAAAAAACCTTATGCCTTCATTTCTAATAATATATTAGAATTGCATAATAATGATCATCAATGAAGGTAACAAAAATACCTAAAATTTAAATAGTGAAGAATAAGATTATGGCAATTTATTGGGTCCGGTGTCCTGATGTAGCTCTACATCAGGACACCAGTTATCTGGCACCATGTAGCAGCCCGATAACCTGACGCAAACCCATTTGATTTTGGAGATTATGCACGTGTTTTATACTATTTCGAGTCGGCCCGAGGGAGACGTATATTAATTGAGCCCGAAAAGTTAAAATCATGCGCCTTGTTTACAAGTTTAATAACCATTTGGCCTATTATTCTGAAGACGTTATATAGTTTTTAGGGTTTATATACCACTGAGAAAGATTTCTTGAAGGGTTCGAGGAGACGGAAGATACGAAAATGGATTTCTTTTTGGAAGACTTCGAAGATTTCGAGAAAACTGTAGGGACGTGTAATGTTGATGAAGATTTTTTCTGATTTATTGCAAGTAATTTCTTATCTATGAAGAGGTTTTAGAATTTAAGATGCACTTATTTTTTACTGCTTCATTATGGATATATCTTGATATCGACGTATATGACGTCTAATAACATCCTAACCGAGCAATACCTCGATTATCTGCTACCCTATACTGAGCTTATTCATGAATAACGATTTGTGTATTGAGATTAACATTTCCACACAACTCGGTATAGATCGGTACTTTTAGGTATTGCTCGGTATGAACTCGTTGCACAGAAGTACCGAGTAAATCAAACATCTTTGTACGTAGTACTGATCTTAGTAGAGAGAATATCAAACATATCAACTTATTGGTACTGCTCGGTACTGATAGGTATCACTTGGTATAAACTCATTGTACCCTATACCGAGTAAATCCAAGATCATACTTCCTAGTACCAATCATTGTACTTGCTCTGTATAAACTCGATATTGATTTGTAAATGTAATGGTAAAATGACAGGATGAATTTATAAGAACGTGAATTTTTTTTAACAGGGTGTTTACAACTCTAAGAAGGAAGCATATGATAAATATTGTCATTACGTGCATTCTCATGGATTTAGTGTTCAGAAAGAGAATCACCCGTTCTAGCCAAATTCAAGAAAAATAAAATCAAAGGATTTTGTGTGTTCTAAAGCAGGATTCAAGAAGAAGATTGATAAGAATATAAAGGTTAAATATCAAAAATCATGCACAAGAACCGGATGTTCAACTATGATTAGATTTTTGATTAGTGAAGATGTGATTTGGATTGGGAATAAATCCATAGAGAGTCACAATCACGAATTGGCTAGAACGGATGATCAATATTTTCTCAGGTCATGTAGGAACATTAGTCATGAGAATGCATATGTTCTGAAATCTATGTCAGAAGTCGGGATAAGAACAATTAATGCATTTACATACCTATCCAATGAAGTGGGAGGTGTGGGTAATCTGGGGTTCACAAAGAGTGATGCATACAACTACATTCAAAAAGAAAAAAAAAGTCAATATTGAAAATGAGGATTCCAATTCACTAATCCAATTGTTTAAAGAATGGGTAGCTGCTTACAATATATTTGCATGGGATGTGCAAATTGATGAAGAGGATAAGTTATTGAATTTTTTTTGAGTTGATGGGTTGGGAAGAATTGATTATGACTGTTTTGGGGATGCGATTATTTTCGATACAAGCTATCGTCTAAACAAATATAATTTAGCATGTGCCCTTATTATTTAGTGAATAATCACTGGCAAAATATTCTATTAGGTGTGGCTTTTTTATCTGAGGAGACAATTGAGTCTTTTACCTAGCTATTTATAATATTTTTAAAATTTATGGATAGCAAACATCTCATAACTATATTTATCGATCAAGACCAAGCAATGGTTAGGGAAATAGAGATTGCATTATCTAATACACGGCATAGGTTGTGCCAATGGCATATGTACAAGAAGGCTCCTTCCAAAGTCTGGTGGTTTAATAGTAATAACAAAGTGAAATGCCTATTTTATTATCGTTTCAGCAAGTGTGATTTTGTGGAGGAGCTTGAGAGAAAGTAGAATGAAATGATCACAGAAGGCAACCTCCCGAGCCATCAATGGTTGAAAGATCTGTACAAAATCAGGGAGAAGTGGTTTACATCATTCAACAAAAATTATTTTAACATTGACATTTTATCTACACAACATAGTGATTCCACCAATCATGTATGCCATGGATTTTCCAAGCCAACAAGTACTATTACTAATTGTTTCCTTGGGTTGAAAAAGGTTATGAAGACTTGGCATAGGAATGAACAATATGAAGATTTTAGATATAGTTAAACGGATATACAACCTTATATGAAAAGTAGCTCAATATTAAAGTAAGTTGCCCAATTTTATTCGAGAAAGTTATACTCATTTTTTGAAGAGTTCTTACATGGACTATGTGAGAGCTCGTTCCTTTGTTTTTCACTTTTCTGGATCTGATTTTTTCCTCCCAGGATCGTCCAGGCCGATTTGGGATCGTCCTGGGACGATCAGTGCATGCCAATCAGGATGTTGATTGATGTCGCTTCAGTAGAATAGAAGTCTTATATTATTGTTGTGAACGTTCTGTGGTAATTTGGTAAGATTGTGATTTTAGGAATTTTTGTGTAAATTCCGTATATTGCCGTTATGCCGCTGGATTTTCGTACGATTTCCGATTTTCCGAAATTGATGATTTGAATTGATATGCATACGAATGTGATTATTTGATTATTGATACTCAATTCAAATCATCAATTTCGGAAAATCAGAAATCGTACGAAAATCCAGTGGCATAACGGCAGTATACGGAATTTACACAAAAATTCCTAAAATCACAATTTTACCAAATTATCATAGAACGTTCACAACAATAATATAAGACTTCTATTCTACTGAAGCAACATCAATCAGCAACCTGATATTTATCTATTCGATCAAAATCACACAGAACCCAAAATAACCGGTTGAATCATTACAGAAAATACTCAAAACGTGTAGAATAATCATATCAATAACATATCAAAAGTTGTGCGGTAAAAGTTTCGTCAATACAAAATGCGGCGCATTTATCGGTAACGAAAACATAAATCTGTGCCCAAAATGATCAAAACTCAACATCTTCGAAAACATAAACAGGATTCGGAGTCCTTACAGCGAGATAAACACTTTTCCCAACAGCGGCGTCGGACGAAAAGCGCTCCGCAGCCTCCGGAAACCAGCTTTTCCTTTGCTTTCCTTCTCTTTCTCTCTCCTCAGATATTTTTGATTTTATAAAAAGTTTTTCTCTCTCCTCAAATCGAGCTGATTTCCTTATAAAATCAGT
>NW_021318952.1:1228252-1261465 GCF_001605985.2 Dendrobium catenatum | reverse complement strand
TGGACGATTGGATTTTGTTCACATCGTCCTGGACGATGTGGCAATCGGCCGGGCCGATCAGACTGATGTTATAAGGAAATCAGCTCGATTTGAGGTGCACTGATCGTCCCAGGACGATCCCAAATCGGCCTGGACGATCCTGGGAGGAAAAAATCAGATCCAGAAAAGAGAAAAACAAAGGAACGAGCTCTCACAGACTAGGTGGACTGTGCATTAAACATTTTTTTCCATATTCATCTACATTTTCCGTGAAGAACATAGACAACTCATTTGAGTCACACAAGTAGATTGTTACTTTTAATTCTTCAGAAGGAACCATACAATGCAACTGTGTAATGTTCGAGATGATGGGTATATTATGTTCTCATTGCATGAGAGTTATGAGGTAGTTAAATATTGTTAATATCCCTGTAAAATATTTACTCTCAAGATGGTCAGCTAGAGCTCGAAAAGATTTATATTATGGAGGAAATATCCCATGTATAGGAAATAATGCGTGCCAACCGATTGAGGGATCCAGTAACATGATGTTCAAAAATTATATTTGTCAATTTGTATATCAAATTATCAGAGAATCACAGGGTAATGAGGAGGCTGAAAAGTGTATGATCGATGAGATGAGTACAATGGCTAGTAAAGTGCAATTCATCATGGAAGGCAAAAAAAATAAACGTATACTAGGGCTGCCAATAAAACTATTAAAGATCCTGCAAAGTGCTGACCAAAGGGCATCTCTAATGCAAGAATCAAGGATCACTGGAGAAAAGAAAGAGCAAAAAATTAAAACTCACAGAGAAATCCTCCTACAAGCATACAGTTTATACCTAGAGAAATAGGAAGTCAATCATATTTTATGTAACTGCTCAGTATAACTCTGTATAACTCGGTATTAGTAAGTATTACTCGATATTAATTATTTTTTTCTTGATTTAGAAATATCTTATGCTATAAAGTAAAATTAAATGTTACAATGCAGATGGTTTATGCAAATTTTGTAATGATTAGAGATAATCGGTATTAGACAATTTTACTCGGTATTAATTTTTTATTTTTTTTTTATGAACAATTGAATTTTGAAATGTGCATGGTGTATACAACTTTTGCAATTATTGGAACAAATCCGAGAAATTTTAAATTACTCGGTATAACTCGGTTTTCTAAAGTATTGATCGGTATTAATTATTTTTTTTCTTGAATGAGAAATATTATGCTATAAAGTTAAATTATTGCTCATTTTATAAATCAGTATTATTCCAAGCATTATAATTTTTTTTTTAAGTAAAGCAAAAAAAAAAAGGACAGAAAAGGGCATATGCAAATTCATATTTTTATTTTATATTAGTACATAAAATGGCATATGCAAAATCAGCCCTGAATATAGGCATATTAGCTTGTCAGTTTTTATTGACATCCCATTGAATAAGTTCTTCTTGGATCACTATTTCCATATATTTACAAACAAATATTCCATAGTCGACATTGTTCTCTTGTGTTGGCACATTTGGAATTGTTAAGATCGGCCACTTCCGTATATCATCGTCGAAAGCATTTTGTGTTTCAGCGTATAAATGAGATATCTAAAAAGGTAATAAAATTTAATATTTAATATTCAATATCATAACTCCTCATATAAAAAGAAAATTTGAGTAGTACTTACAACTTCAGGAGCCACAGCCTTGTGAGTGGCTTTGGGTAATGAATAAAAAAATTTCCATGTTTTGTTCCTTAAATTGTAGACCAGGAGTGTCCAATATTTTTGGTTTATGATGGGAACAAGGATGATATTAACATTCATAATATAAGATCTGGTGATATGCGCAACGAAATTAGTTGCATCCGTCTAATTTCCGTGACGGTAATAAACCTGGAATAATAGGAGTTAAGTTGAGAATTCGTTAAAAGGACAAATAGGAAATACAAATGATAACTCACTCAATGGAAACTAGAAATAAAGATAAAAGGTTGGTTGACTCCTGGGCTCAGTTCATTCTTTTCGACTAATAACATACCAAAAGCATCAACATGATTGTTATCAAGCTCATCTGATAGTAACAGCTCGTCCAATTGGCTTATGTAAATCATTAAATTTTCACATGAGAAAATAACATCACCCCTACATAATTCGAGTAATGTTCATTAGAACAAAATAATACACATATCAATACCAAGCAATACTGAGTATTTTTCTACTCGGTACATGACGGTATTGATAATATCTACTCGGAACGATAAGTTTATGATTGATCGGTACTATGCGGTATTTGGTGTTCCTACAAGGTATTTATCAATAAAAAGTTATAATACTCAGTACATTATAAAGTACCGTATAATAATTATTTCAAACTTAATAATACCGAGTTTATTTTTTACTTGGTACTGCTCAGTATTCATATTGTCTACTCGGTATAGTAAGTTTATTATCGTTGCACTCATCGGTATTGTTCGGTACAATAACTTAATAAATGAATTATATGGAATTTTCTTGTTATTAGTTTTTTGAACAGCAGGACCAAGAACATGAACAAAAGCACTCTCAATTCTCTTCTTCTTTGGTGGCAACTTTTCTTTCTTATTCTTCCTGTCACCTACTGTGAATGGAGTTTGAACCACTTTCCTTTTTCCTATCATTCCTCCATTGTACACATCTAGCAATGCCTCCTCGAACAGATGAAGCAAATTCATCATCTTCAGATTGGTTAATATCCTTCTCTTATAAGGCTTCATCTACCTAGGCATTCAGTTTCTTTGTGTGTGTACATTTCACTTCATGTGATGGTATAGATGGGGCTGATTGGGTAATAAGCTCATCCAGCCCTTCCACTATTATTTCCTTTGTAATTTCCTCAATAATTTTGGCAATATATTTGACTGATTGGGTCAAATTGTTATTGTTAGAAACAGTTTTTGAAGAAGAATTTCCCAGACTTTCACTCTGGTAAGATTTAAAAGAGGCAGGAAAGTGATCATTCAAAAAGTTCTCTATAATAGCAAATTTCAATTTCCTCTCGTCTTTTAGATCAAATACTGCTTGTTCCAAGGCCGCAATACATCTTTCTAGTAAACTATTTGACGCTTCAATTGAGGATAGCTTCTTGATCAATAAGTTGTTATGCGTAAAAAGTTTGTACATGGTTTGGTTGAGGATCTTCAAGTTTGATTCTTCTGTAACAGGAAAAGTTGGATCATGAGCACTTCTTGATTCTTTCTATGTGCGGGTCCTACTGCTTGGTGGTTGGCTCGGAATTTCAGGTGGGCTTGGCATCCTTATTAGACTGGCTAGACTAGGTGGAGATGGATCAGGACTTGTGGTTGATTATTTCTATGAGTGGTTCCTATTGATTGGTGGTTGGCTCAGAATTTCAATTGGGCTTGGTATCCTTATTGGACTGGCTGGAGTATGTGGAGATGGGGGGGGGGGGCTAGAAAAGATGTTTGTGGTTGTCTGTGGGTTTAGTGCAATTTGGAGATATTCTTCTAGTGGATAATTTGAATAACTATCAAATAAAGTCTTCTCATCGTCTGTAATTTCTTATAAATGTCTGATAATATGAATAAAAAATTTATATAGTCATATGAAATATATAATTTAATCAAATATTTAAATAAAAACACGTAGTTGTGCTATCTCATGATCCTCAAGTTCTGCAAAGATATTATTAATATCTTTCTCACTATACATAAAATTTCCATCCCACCAAGTAAAACGGGATCGGGATAGTTCATCCTCTACAATGTGGATCATTTTATGTTCAAGAAATCATATATGCAAAAAATAATATCATATAAATCTGTTTAATCATGTTAACCATTAGTTAAACTGAACAAAAAATATAAGTATGTACTCACAATTACAATCATGACAAATTCACTAACGTATTCCAGTGAATAACCTTTGAATTGTTTATTTGCAATTGCATTGAATTCATTCACCATGAATTCCCTAATGTATTCTAGCAAGTTGTATGTACTAAAGTTATTAACATTCTCTACAATGTCCAGGATTGCAGAATGTTTACGTAAGTTAGCTATGAGAAAAAACATGTTGGATAATAAGTAAAGGATGAATTCTTTCACTAATTCTTTCATTGGAGTTGACACATCCATTTTTTCTATGTCATGTCGGATGTCAATGACTGTTTTTCCACTTACTCTAGCACTGCCTACCTCAAATTTAATACCTCTATTGGGAAAGCCTATGATCAGGGCAACCACATCAGATATAAAATGTAACTTTTGTCCATTGATAAAAAAACACTCAGTCTTTAAATCCCACTTTGATAACAGCATATAAATAAGTGGAACATTCTGAGGGATTGGAGGCAGAATTAGGAACTGATTGATTTGTAGCTGACCCAGTCTTTCAACTAACTGATCTTCGAATTTTCGAACTAATTGATTACAAACTTCTCTAAATGTCAAAGTTCGACATCTGAAATGAATCTTTGGAGAATATCATTGTATAATAAATAATTAAAAATAATATCCAAAGTTTATACAGAGTATTAATAATATTAGGTATCGTGCAATACTGAGTAATAATACAGAGCATTCATACTGATTAATACCAAACATTGGAAAAACTTTCATTGAATATCGATTACATAATATGCTATATAACAATGATAAATATTATTTGGAGGATATATCTAAGTTCTACTGATTAATAATTTTCAATACTGAGCAGTACCGACTATTATTACAGAGCTTTAAATCAGATTCATATCCAACCTTTTCAAAAAATTTTCACTCAGAACTAAATATATAATATATTTTATAACAACGATAAACACTATTTGGAAGATATATCTAAGCTTATACCGAGTAATAATTTTTAATACCGAGCAGTACCGAGCAATATTACAGAGCTATAAATCTGAATCATATCCAACCTTCTCAAAAAAAATTCACTCCATACTAAATATATAATATATTATATAACAACGATAAATAATATTTGGAAGATATATCTAAGCTTATACCGAGTAATAATTTTCAATACCGAGCAATATTACAGAGCTTTAAATTCGATTCATATCCAACCTTCTAAAAAATTTTCACTCATTACTAAATATATAATATATATTATATAACAGCGATAAACTAATATTTAGAAGATTACTCTAAGCTTTATACCGAGTTTTAACTTTTCACTTCGAACAGTAACCGAGATATTACATATCTTTTTATTTAATTCATATCAAACAAACTTTCAAAAATATTTCACGTCAAGTTTAAAGTTATAATATATATAATAATATAATATATATATATAAATATATATTTATATATATCATAAAACCTCAAAAGGGAATACGTGTTAGCAGAAAAAAAGGATTACACAAGATTAAAGGGGATCAACGGCTCACAAAAGCTCAGAGGAGCACAAAACACTACAAAAAAGACCTAAGAGCCAATAAAATCCCCAAGCCAAAAGGAAAGAACAAAAACATTAAAGGAAACAAGCTAAAGATGCTATGGACAAGCATCCAAAAAAGAAAGATGAAAGAATCGACATATAACACAATCTTTCTACAAAAAATCTTGGACTGATCCAGAATGAGCTCCACCCAAAAATAAGACCCTAAAATGCTCCTCAGTAAACAAACGCAAAGGATCCTCATCTCCTTGGGAAGCAGATTGATAGTATCCTGAATGGTCTTAGCGAATATCCGCATCTAGAAGCAGACTGATTGTATCCTGAATGGTCTTAGCGAATATCTGCATCTACAAAAAATAAGCAAAGCTCCAAACCAAACTATACCCAAAAGGGTTTTTACCAACATAAATATAAACATATTGAAAAATAACAAGTAAAGGTTTTAAAATCTTCAGAGAATTCCAATTAATGCAATGCGTAAGAGTTAGACTTTGAGAGCTCGGAAAATTATCGAAATCGGCTTCATCAGCCCAATCCCTAAGCCGCTCAATCCAACATAAGGGAGGCTTATCAAAGCACAATAAAAAAGCCCTCCAGTTATACCAATAATAATCATCAAAGTAAAAATTGCTTCTAAAGGAAATACCAAACAAAAGACAAATAAACAGAACAAACGGCAGCCCTCAAAGACCACCCCCAACCGATTGCATAGAGGAATAGTCATCACCCGTAAAACCACAAAAATCAATTAGATCATACACAGTATCCCCAAAGTACCACATCAAAGACATCCGACCCAACCAACAAGTAAGCCCCCCAAGAAGAAGAGCAACTAGAGGATTGAGCTTCAGCCCACCTACCCACCACATCATAGCTCTAGTCCAACAACCCATAACCATTGCAGAAAAACAAGCAATTCCCGAAGATGAGAATAGCAGGAAACAAAAATCCAAGTATATAATATATTATATAACAGAGATCAATATTATTTGAAAGATTTATCTATGCTTATACCGAGTATTAATTGTCAATATCGAGCAGTACCGAGTTGTACCAAGCAGTATCAATCATGTAAACTGAATAAAGGCTATTGTAGAAAACATATTTTAAAATGCAAAAAAAAATTACATATATTTTTCCAACAATATTCACTATTTTAAAAATCTCTTCATGTTCAAACCGAGCTATACCGATAAGTAAAAATCAATACCAATCGGTAACAAGAAATACCAATCAGTACCGGGTAGTACTGAGATGTACCGACCACGAAGCTCTGATTGATTAGAGATGTTTTCACACGATAGATTCAAAATTTTACCGCAGCCATTATAGTTTGTAAGTAAACCCTAACCCTAAAACATTTTATTTCTAATTTTTTTTACCAAGAATAGTATATAAGAAAAATATTTTCTTCAGAAAAAACAAACTAACATGAGGCATTATTTCTCTGAAGTTAATCAACCGAAAACTTGCTTCAGAATGACGCCATAAGATGCTTGCGAATGCGAAGAAAATGAATAGTCGCAGAATAAATGCTTCGTCTTTGAAAATGGTAAACTGAAGTGAATAGTCGCTGTTCTTTATTTGAAAAATGTTCATTATTTTTGGATCTGGTGGTCGGGCCGTTATCATTCAAAATACGTACGTGCTATAAACCCAATCTTCAACGGGTTGGGTCCGCGGTAATGGGGGTTCTACGTGACGCCAGATAACTGGTGTTCGGATGTAGAGCTACATCAGAACACCGAACCCAATAAAAAATGCTTTAAATGGGCTATTACTATGACTTGACATAGATGAAAGGCATAATGAGAGTAGAGAGAGAAGGGCTTATCAAAATACCTAAAACTTAAATGGCGAAGAATAAGATTAGGGCACTAATTTTTGAGTTGGGCACAACGTTACTATAAAGATTGATTAACATAACCATAATGAGAGTAGAGAGAGAGAAGGCTTTATCTTCTCATGTACTCTTATTCCTACCTTCTCGACCACTATGATGCATTGCAAGAGAGTAGTTTTAAGAGAAATAAATGGAAATGGAGATAATACTTGATAACATGTTGACCTAGAACAGAGCACTAATATTGGAAACCACAATATATTATCATCTTATATTGCACATGATGAGGAGATGGATCAAGATTAGAAATAAATTTAGTAATTAAAAACTCACCATTTTATTATTGTTACTCCTTTTGATTAGTAGTGAACAATATATAATAAAGTAATTTATCCCTCTTATCCTATAGGATATTATGCTAGATCTAGATGGAAAAATTGCTTGACCTATTGGAGAAGCAACTCAGAGAGAGTCTAAATTGGGTTATAATACCTGACAAGAGTCTTTTGTAGGTAGGAAATATGCTGTTAAAATAAATTTGATGTTGGAGTGCAAGTTTGGAGTGCAGTAGGGTCGGCTTAGATTTGGGACAGAAATTTCAGAGAGTACGAGGTTGGCTTCAAATGACTAGAGGATCAAAAGCCCTCAAATCACTTAAGAGGGAAGGGTATGGATGCAATCTAGAAATTTCATAATTTTTTGAAAGGTTTAGGTAATTAGCTTAAGTGTAATTAGCTTTATAAATTAAATAATTGTGAATCAGATAATAAAGAAGAGAAAGCCTAGAGTAAAGAGATACTGCTTTCAAGACAAAAAAAAAATGTAATTATTTTTTTATGAACAAAAAGCAGAGACATTACAATAGTAGAAAACATTTTTTTATTATTTTGCTTTTTCATATTGTAGCCGCTATTTTTTTGGCTGTTTTTTTTAATTATTTAAAAAATTACTTAAACTTTGTTTAAGACAGTTTTCTTACGACTTTTTAAGTCAATTTTTTAGTACAAAAATTTTTGTAGTTAAAAGTAGCTTTAGAAAGCAGTAAAAATGTTGTCTCAAATGAAGCCTAACTCTACAACAACTTTACAAAGTAGTAAGAAAATAGTCCCAAACAAAATCATAAATTTGAAAGGTAAAAAGGATATTTGTTACAGGCTAGAATATTCGCGGCGGTAGAGTGAGTAAACATTTTGTCTTAGTGATGTATGAATATCCAACACGCAAACATAGACATAATTAAAACTCTCGATCTTTTACGTGGAAAGATCGAAAAGGAAAAAACTACGGGGCCTCGCCCAGATGAAAAGATTCAACTAAATTTGAGTGAATTATAAAGGTTGACCCACCTCTTTATATACTTAGAAGTGGTCAAATTACATTAGTTTGGAGAGTTAGGAAAAGGTCCGGCGATGTTCGTGCGGAAGTTCGACGGTATCCGGGTGGAAGTTCATGTGATGAGGAATGATCCGACGAAGGTTAAGCGGAAGTCCAGCAGTGGTCGGCGGCAAGGTTGAAGTTTGGTGACTATCAGTGGCCGAGCGGAAGTTCGACGGTGATTGATGACCGAGAGGTGGTCCACGATAGCCGATGGGGGTTCACCGACGGTGGTGCTGGAGCTCTTGAAGCCTCAGAGCTCTCTTGAATCTCTAGCCAAAAGTCCCCTTCATGTAGAGAGTGGGGTCTATTTATAGATTTTCATGAGTGACACACTAATAAATATAGAGAAGATCCTGAGCAAGTTCGGAGTGATCCATCGGATTGCTCGTATTGATTCCCACAATTATATAGAGTTTTTCAAATGTTTAGGTAACTTAACGATGTCAGAATTCATTGATCTTGGACTCGTTCGATTCGCCTCGCTGAGCTGCTCAATTTGACTATAAGCATACCATATTTGGATATCATTTTGTCATTCAAATAATGCTTTGAACTTTCCAAATGTGGTTCAGGCTCCTGATTTGGACCCATTTGGGCTTGGGTTGGACCGATTTTAGTGTTGTTAGGTTCGTCTCTTTGAGATGTTTAGTTTGACTATAAGTTTGCTGAAATTAGAATTCAAATGATCCTGAATTTAATTTTGAAAGTTTTCAACTTGAATGCTCCTCGAGATTCGTGCACTATCAAGGCCATTTTTGGTGACCTATCAATATTAAAATTTTAAAATATGTTTTTATTCTATTATTTATTTTGATTTTTAAAAACTAGGATACACAAGAGGGATTGCTTGAATTTCCCTTAGTATTTTACTATTTTCCCTCCCGAACGGCGGAACTAGGTTTTCTTTGTTCATTCTCCTAGACACACTCTAGTAACGAATCTTTTTGTTTATCTGCTCATCCTTCTCCCCGACAAGGCGCCAACGCTGAAGCTCATGTTTGCAAGATTAGTAGTGATGGTAAGTTTTAGCTTTAAATATTAGTTCCATTAGTTCTTATCATTCTTTCTTGCATACCTTTACTTCTTTCCATTAGAACGCTCTTTCAAATTCTTGTTTTGTGATGATCGGTTTGGGGAGTGCAGCATTTACTTCAATGTAGTATATTATTTGCTTAGTTTTGGGATATGGAGTTTTGTTCCAAGATATGTCATATGTCAATGTGCACTTGTTCTTTATTTACTAAATATGCATTGCATTTTTTCTGAATTTTTTTGTATTTGCCGATAAAATTACTTGTATTGCTAAAATATCAACATGATTTATTTTATATGATGTATTTATATTGATAGTGCATTTTTTGTAGTTTTGATGGAACCATTAAAGTATTTTTATTAACGCAGAAGATAATCTTTCAAGTGTTGTTCATATGGAGAGAAATGCAACTGGTAAGCTTCATTTAAAAAATATATTCATATTGATTAATATTATTTTCATTTTACATAGACAATTGCTTTTATTATAAATGTATTTGTTTATAGATATGTTCATGAATGTATTTGTTTGATAGTTTAAAAAAATTCGTTAAATATATTCGTGAATATGCTCGATGTAATCGTTTGTTAGGAAGCTCGATAAAGCTCGTTTGTTAAGTTAATGAACATCTAAAAGTAGAGCTCATTTATAGCTTGTTCATGCTTGTTTGTTTAAAGCTCCATAAGCACTAAACAAATCGAACATGAATTGCACATGAACCAAACATGAATACTCATTAATTTAAATGAACCAAACATGAACACAAATAATAAAGCTTGAACAAACATGAACCTAACTTGAACAAGCTGATATTAAATAAACATAAATATGAACACTCACATACTCAGCTTGGCTCGATTCATTTGCAACCCTATCTATATGATCAAAATATTCCTAGTTTTGATAGATGTATGATTTTACATATAATGAACGTGTATACAAAGTTTTGATAGAGATAATAAATACATTACTAAAGAAAAAATATGCATTTTAATGAATAATTGTTCTATCTTAAAAATGTTTTGCAACTTTGTAATATGATATTGATTTGATTAGAAAAGTAATTTTATTTTGTGTGCATGCCTTCCTAATATGATTAGTAAATACATGCAATACATAAATAAGGGTATATCTTATCATTTGTTGGTGTTAATGTGAGTGTTATGAACCTTGATTTTTGCCTTGAATAAGATGTTGAAGATCAATGGTTTATGATTTTGATGATAGCAAACATTTTTATTTCTCTACGACTACCTTATGTACTGACATTTCAGGTTCACACGATCGGACTGCAATTTGGAATCAGCTAAAGATTGGGTAGACTAGGTCTGAGTCAGTTTGTACACTTTTTCCTTTCTTGAGTCTATTGTATTTGTTGTGGCTCCTGATGCTTTGTAACGTATAAGAGTTTCTGACTGTTCCCTAGAGTTTACTATTTTTAGTAACATCATTCTGGATGATATTTATATCGGCCGGGACGATCTGTTCAAAAGCAGAAACCCTAATTAGGGCATCCTCATTAAAACAGCCGTCATTATGCAAAACACATCGTCCTGGACGATTTTATATCGGCCAGGACGATAGGCTCAATTCAGAAAGAATTTGCCGCCGGATCTACTTAGGAAATACTTATTTTTGGATATCAGCCTGGTGGATCGGCCTGGACTATAAAATATCGGCCAGGGCGATCCAGGACAATTTTTCCAAAATTTCTCTGGCAATTTTGGAAAGCAATTAATGGTGATTTCGTCCGGGCCGACGCAACATCGTTCGGGCTGATTAGACATCGGCCAGCTTCATTTCAGGGCGATATTCAAAACGATTTTCCTCGTATTTGAACTAATCGACTAGGAGGATATGTATATCTTCCTGAACGATAAAGTTGGCAACTTGCATTAATGAGCTCGTTTTTAGCTCTTCTATTTAAGCTATGACAAGGCACTTTGTAAGTGTCTTTGACAGCCATTGTAGCTTCGTTCTTGTGGGGGAGACTTAAAGAGAGAGCTTGAAAGGGAGTGAGGAACGAGTGAAGTCTGAGAAGGATAAGATCCTGTGAGGGGGGACTTAAGGGAGTGTGAAGGGGATTCCACACGGTTGCTCCGACAGGCTTGCATCTTAATACCGTCGGATTCAAGGCTTGTCTCGAGGGAAGTTCACCAAAGAAGAAGATCTCTTTGGTGTCAAAGGACTTGGGGACTCCGCAGCACCGGGGAAGATGAAAGTGATTTTGTAAGAGCTTCTCCGCCTAGCTGTGGGGGCTAAAGGAGAGACACTTGTTTAGTGCAATATTTGGAGGGTGCCTCCAAGGAGTGGACATAGGTCAAGGTTTGACTGAACCACTATAAATCTAGTGTGTTCTTTTCTTATTATTGCTTCCGCATTATTTTCTTCCGCATTTTGATTTCTGTGGTGATTTTGGTTTGAGTTTTATCTTTGGTTTTAAAGTTATCCAATTCATCTCTTTCTTTGTTAGCCTTGGGCCAGTTCTATATGGCTTAACATCCCTAACGAACTTTCTAGTGCCATCAGAGCACTTTCATAAGAGAAACAAAAGATCCATCCTTTTGAGGAGTTTTAATGTGAGTGACAATTCTTGAAAATGTCATATATAGAGATCATTTGATAATTCAATTAATATCTTGAGATTTTCTAAAAGTACTTGAGCCTTGATTTGGGCTCATTTTGGTTTTGATTTGATTATTTTTTCGTGTTATTTGATTCGTCTCATCAAGGCATCAAATTCGATTATAAGTTTGCTAAAATTAGAGTTTGGATGATTCATAATTTTATTTTGAAAGTTTTTAATTCAAGTATGCCTCCAAATTTGTAGTCAATCAAGATGATTTTTGGTGACAGATCAAAATTAAAGATGAAAATAATAAAAATTAGTTTAGATTTTTATTAAAACTAATGTAATATGAGTTGTAACACCTCCATATTCAATATAAGTTTAACTTATTTTGACCTGGCCCGATCTAAGGTAACCTATTATATTTCAGCATTTGAACCATTATGCATGTGCTTAGGAATGTTCTTTGTGCGTGTGAGACTCTAGATACATACTAAAGTAGGTTCTAAGGGTTTATTAGTATGTTTGTGAAATCTTGGGTTGGAAGCGCTCTGGTATAAGTGCACTCGGGTTTTTAGCAATTAATTAGATACTTCGGTGCATGACTCTGTATGAAGACACGGAGGTTCATGAAAGGGGCTTCGTGGCCAGGCAACATGACTCCAATGCAAATTTTAATATTTTAAATATCCCAAAGGACTTTTCATTCATTTCCTTTTCTCTTAAGCAGCCGACCCAGTGAGAGAGAGAGGAGGATTCTAGTGAGAGAAAGTCCCATTTGGGCCGCTTAAGGTCATTTTGAGTTGACGATTCAGTTCTGAAAGTTATTTAATTGGATCGAGGTAGGTCACATTTTATCCATCTCAGTTTTCAAAAATATGATTTTCCAATTTTTTGATTTATTTTTGTTTACATAACAAAAAAATGAGAATAACATTGCATCGAAAAAATTTTCATCGTGTAACTTTTTTAATGTTGTGGAGACCTAAATTCTAAATATTTATATATTTTTAGAGAAATTTTACATTGGGGATTTTGGGAATTATGTTATTTTAATTGAAAAAAAAAATTGGAAGAAAATTTCTGAGATATTTTCAAAGTTAGATCTTGGAGTTTGTATGTTCCAAGCCAACCAAAAAAGACCTATCCGGTCTGAGGATCTTATCTGGTTGGGTTGTAACATGAGTAATATAATATGTTAGATTGTGTCAGGCTCATCCTGTCTCATAATTTAGAATTTTAGACAGAGATGCAATACTAAAGAGGTGATTATATTTAAATAATACAAATAAATTATATCACATGTCTAAATAAATGCTAGATTTCCAAATATCTAAATATTGTTAATTAATTGTTATCTAAGTGCTTGGATAATACTTAGAGATTTTTGAGGAAGAATTCTCTTGAGTGAACTATTTCCCTTGATGAGATGAACAATGAGTTCTTTGGTGAGTTTTTCAAAGTGAGCCTGAAGCTTTAAGCAACTTGATGATTTTAATAAACAAAATTTATAGATGAATATGGTCTTTAAACTAGCGACTTCAACTTAAAAAATAAGTTCATTTGACAACTTAGGTTTCGTTCGGGATGACTTTCTTATTGCTTCTTTAAGCAGCTTTCTAGTTAAAAAAAAATGAAAAAGTTGATTTAAGAAGCAATAAAAAAGCCGTTCAAACGAAACCTTAGATGCCTATGATCAAAGCTTTTAAAACCGGACCGGACCGGTCGGTTCAACCGGTTGAACCGCGAACCGGCTGGCCGGCCGGTTTCGGTTCGCCTGAGAACCGTTTTCACGTCAGACCGGTCTCGGACCGTTCGAACCGCCGGTTCGACCGTTGAACCGGAAAACCGGCTCCGATTTCTCATAACCGTTTTCGCGTCGTCTTCTTGATCGACGGCAGCTGTGCAGCATCTTCGCCGGATTCGGCGGAGGTAGGGGCGGGAACTGGGAAGGGTTTACATTTATGAGTCATTAATTATCTATTAAATCAAAATAATTTTATTATATAATAAAATATTAAGTACTAAGGAAGTGGATCTGAGGTATGCCATTTTTTTGCTTGCTTGTCTCAAACTTTATAATTTTCATCAATTTTTGCTATATATTTATAAATAATTGTGTCATTATTATAATATTTAAATATAAGAAATATTTATTACTTTATCCGGTTCGACCCCTGTCGAACCATCAAACCTCTAACTCCTCCTTCTTCCGGTTCATTGACCGGTCCGGTTTTAAAAGCCTTGCCTATGATAGCTTTTAGTTAATATTATTTTGCCAGTCTAAAGAAATATTTATTAAAAAATTTGTTATAGAAAATAGTAAAAAAGCAGTCCTAATTAAAGCTTTGACGAGCATCTTCTTTGAGTAACCTGAGACATTTGATGAATTATTTCAAGAGTTTTATGATTTGTAGAATCCATTTCATGATGATGAGATGACTTGATAAACTTCATTTATGCCACATTGGGTGTTGGCTAAAAAAAAATCAATTCAGCGCCACACATCCGTGACGGCATTTCGATCGCATATTTTTCCCACGATCACAGCCCCATATCACGATTTCATCGTTATCTGACTTGGCGAAATCACCCTCAAACTCCTATCCTTTCCCTCCCAAAATTTGGCGGCACAAGGCCAAGGCAAAGAAGTAGTAGTGTAAGAGCAAAATAAGAAGGGAATCATTATCATGCCCGAAGACGAAGAACAGCTTCAACATCCCACCAATGGCGACGACACGGCGATCGGCTTCAATCTGCCGGAATCGCTCATCGCCGTTCTTCCCTCCGACCCATTCGAGCAGCTCGACTTGGCTCGGAAGATCACTTCAATCGCCCTTGCCACTCGTCTCGCGAAGCTCGAGGACGAGATTGATGGCCTCAGTCGTACCGTCTCCGATCGGGATGACCTAATCGCCAACCTCCGCGCCCACATTGAGTCCCTCGACTCCACCCTCGGCGAACTTTCTGGCCAACTCAATCGCACCCAAGAGGAGAAGGTCAGGCATGTTTATTTCTCCGTCTTTGAACTTTTCATTTTTGGGTTTTTGGTTTTTCGTCTATTTGTGATTGTGAATTGAGATTATTTCAGGAAACCCTTCTGAAAGAGAACGCTACGCTTTCTGATACCGTCAAGAAGCTGAATCGGGATGTGTCAAAAGTAAGAAGCTTGCTTTGATCTGTTCCGTTATTTTCCAGTCGTGGCTTTGTTGTTTAGAGACTGTTTGGATTCATTATTCACGCTGTATATAGTAAATCTGCTTTTAATAAATCATAAAACTCTAGATTTATTCATAGCTTTTGCATTATGAAATTTGTTTGCCTGTCAATTCTTTCAATCTGTGTTAATCCTGAAAATTGTTGGATGCATGTTAGAAATTCATTTTTAACTTAATTAATAGAATAATTGAGGTGGAATTAAACATAATTTAATAGTTTATATAGATTATTTACTTAACTAATTGATTAATCCAACCAATAAGTAACTACTAAATAATAAAAATGTTTATAAAGGACATAATTCTGCTTTAATTCAACTAATTAAAACTTAAGTGGATTTTAATAATAATAAACTTTAATTAAAAGTATAATTATATTTTAATTTTGCTAAAAAATGCTTGAATAGATTATGGATTAATTAGGCATAGTTAGACTAACTAAATATACATTTATAAGTTAGAAAAGTTACTTGACAAAGGTAATTAATAATTATTTAATTATAAAATTTGTAATTTATGGCATATTATGCTTTAATTAAGGCAATTAGTTATTAAATGTTCTAATTACATACCACACAATTCTTATATATTTACGTATATAACATTTAAATTTTAATATTTGCTTATATAACACATAAATCATATTTCTACAGCGAAATACATTATATATATATATATATATATGTTTTGATGTAATTGAGCGTTACATGAGTAACCATCAAAAGTTAAGGTGTTAGATATGTAAATACATGAACACTATGTAGCATGTATCTAGATCCCCTTAATTAAACCTATATTATTCATTCAATTATAATTTATACATTAAAATTATGGGAGAGAGTAATAGAGCATATATTATGACGTGATGCTAATGTTTTACAAAATCAATTATGGATTCAGCTAGGTAGCGTTATTATGGAGCTATACATTTGTTAAGAGGTTTGATGGAGAAGTACAGAAAGACTAAGGCAGGATTTGCATATGATATCTATTGATTTAGAGAAAGTATAATGATAAAGTCCAAAAGAAATGATGTGGAAGTTCTAGAAATGAAATGAGCTAATAATGCTTATATTCAAGTCATCAAGGATATGTATATTAGGCTTTGTTACTTATTTTCAAACAAAAAATGTGGGTCGACCAAGTATTTTCCTATTTCATTTGGATTACCTCAAGGATTAGCTTTAAGTCCATATCCTTTTGTTTAGTCATGAATGTTTTTATTAAACATTGCATGAGGAGGTACCCTGGTGCATGATGTTTGCTAATAATATTCTCCATGTTGATAAGACTAGAGAGGGAGTTAAAGAAAAACTTGAATTATGGAGGTCAATATTAGAGTTTAAGATTTTTGTTTGAGTAGATATAAAATTGAATATATAGTGTAATTTTAATAGTAATAGATCTAGTAGTGGATGTTGACATTGGAGAATCAAATCATTAAAAAGAGTGCATATTTTAGATATATGAGTGTTGACCTTTATATAAAGAACAAAAAAGAGGAGCATAAATCCCGCATAGTACCAATTCGGCGTCGCTCCATTCGCTTCTCTTCAAATCCTGCATGGTACCAATTCGGCGTCGCTCCATTCGCTTCTCCTCAAATCCTGCATAAATCATGCTATTCAGTCGCCTCGACGTCGCTGCACTCGATTGATAAAAGGGAGATGAGAACGAGCTTTCGGCTCTTTCACAACCACGACTACACAAGCCGCAAAGCCCCTTCACTTCTTAGCCCCCTTTTGCCAACTCCAATAACCCATAACCTCAAACCTATACTCTATTCCACAAGCTCCTATTATATACTGTAATAAATTTGAACTCAAGCACTATGATTTTGATAACAACAAACATTATTATTTCCATACTGCTATTTTCTATTAATTGTTATTATTAAATATCTATTTTGTTATCTTACTCACTAAAATTTTAGGTTTCTTAGTTCACTTGTAATTTTAATCAGTTCAAGATTTTGTAGATTAATTAAGGTTTTTTTTGGACATCATTTAAGGCAAACTCACACACAACGCATACACAAAGACTCGAACCCAAAACCTCTTAGTTGGAAGCATAAGCTCTCAACCAACAAGCCAAGGTGAGCTGTGTAGATTAATTAAGGTTGAGTCTGTTTATAATTTAAATTTAGGGGGATTTACATACATATCACTTTATTTTATGCTATTTATATATCTAACACCTAAAATATTAATATTACATATCTACCACTCATAAAAAAAATTGAGTACATGGAATGAAATATTACAGTTTATAAGATGGTATAAATGGTAGAAATGAATTATGTGAGTGGTATATTTGATATTAAAATTGTATATGGGTGGTAAGAATATAGTACTAATATTTTGTGTGGTATGTATGTAAATTTGCTTAAATTTTAATGTACTTTTATCTTTTGAGTCATACGGTGATATGCTGACGACCTTCTGGTTTTTGGAAATGCTTCTATGCATAATGCTGCTATTTTGTTAAATGCGCTGAATTCCTTTGCTGAAGCCATTGGTCTTTATATTAACAATACCAAATGTTCAATTCTATTCTCCTTCAACTCGCCTCTTGCTGAGGATATCAATCTTTTGATGGGCTTTCTTAGAGCTAATGGCTCTCTTACCTATCTCCACCAAGAAGCTTAATTCTACTCACTTCCTTCCACTACTGAGTAAACTTCTTACTCTACTTGCTGGCTAGAAAAATCACTTTTTGTCTTTTGCAGGGAGACTTCAATTCTTAAAATTTTCAATTGCAAACACGCTTGCATACTGGATTAGAGGTTCTATCATACCAAAAGCTGTTTACAAAATGATTGACAAAATGTGTTCAAGGTTCTTGTTTCACGGGTCCACTGATTTGAAGAAGCTACACCTTATTGCCTGGAATAAAACCTGTCTTCCAAAATGCTTTGGGGGGTTGGGTATTCCTAGCATAGACTCTCTTTACTACGCTGATGCTTGCTCTTTTATCTGGAGACTATATAATCAGGATTCTATGCTTGCTATGTGGATGAGACAAAATTACCAGTCCCCTTGGAAACAGGCGCATTCTAAAGCCTCTAAATTTTGGAAGACAATATGTAAAACTGCTGTAAACATCCAAGATAGTGTTACTTTCTATGTTGGTAGTGAAAATTGCCATCTATCTATGTTTTGGGACCCTTGGTGTCTGGGAAAACCATTAGAAGAGGTTATCTCTCATATATCCCCTTCTCCTGCTGTGGTCAAAGATTTTATAACAAATGGTGTTTGGAATGTTCCTGAGAATTGGGGTTTGGTTGCTGTTAATCATATAAGGAAGGTGCCAATTTTTAATAATCCTTGCCAAGCCATCTCTTGGGCTGGTAATGATAAGGCTTGTTTTAAAACTTTATATTTACATTATTATCGGGATTTACAGCCTGTTGCTTGGTATCCTTATGTTTGGCACAAACGTTATGCACTCCGTTATTCCTCTTTTGCTTGGATGGCTATTTTGGGAGGGCTTAAAACTACTGAAGCTTTGTTTATTAGGAACATTATGGTTGGCAGGGAATGTTCCCTATGCTCTGTTGGGGAAGATAGTATTAGCCATATCTCTCTTCAATGTGATTACACGTTCAAGATTGTTAGACACCTTCTACCTGCTTTGAATGAGTTTTTGCTTATGCCCACTATGATACAATGCTTTGAATTTTTTAATGATTAGGCCGGTATTAGCACTACACAAAATAATTTTTGCTTTCTAGTGCTTTGCTACTCTATCTACCTTATTTGGAGGGAAAGGAATGACAGGCGGTTTGGATCGAATCAGGCTATTGTAAATGCCATCATACAAAAGATTGTGACAGTTGTAAGAGCAAAATCGTTAAAATGAGAAAATGTAGAAAGGTTGAAGCAAGATTTTCCAAGGTGTTTTAGCTCCGGGAGCAGGTCTTGGGAGTAATAAGAATTCAATTTTGTCTTTGGATTCTTATTTGCTCTCACCGGACGATGATGACTGAAATTAGCTTTTATCCTCTCCCTTTGGATGGCCAGCTTATTCTGACTTGCCTGTTTATGCTGTATGGGGCCCTTTTTGGCAACTTGGGGAGTTTTTTGTTTATTGCTCCCTATGGATGGCTGTCTGTTTTCTATTTATTCAACTGGAGGATTTTCTACGATCTGAGGAATTTTCTGGCAACCGGGGAGAGCCTTTGGCTGCTGCTTCTTTGATTTTATTCGGGCTAATGTTGATCCAGATTCTGGAGATTCATTATTGCCCGGTTTGCTGATCTCTTATTATTTCTGAGTCCGATTTGACCTTTTTGATCCTTTTGGATTGATTCTATTTTAGGTGTTGAAATTGTAATTTTTACAGGTTTTGTATTTTCTGTAACTGTTACCATTTAATAGAAGGGCAAAGCCCCAAATTTTCCAAAAAAAAAAGTCATACGATGATACTGCGGATAGGACTGTAGCAGCTAAATCTCTTTATTTGCAATTAGATTTTACACTTGTATAATTTGCAATCTGATGTGCCTTGGTATTAAAAACAGCAACAAACTCCATGGTATTACACAAAAACATATTTTTAATGATAAAAAATCAAATACGAACAAAGCAAGATATAATGATCCTCTTTCGAAAGGACCTTCTCTCTGAAACCCTAGATGTCGTTAGAATCCTTCATAAAAAGAAAACTACAACACTCTCAAATCAAATTCTTCATCCAAACATAATATAAATCCTACTACTTATAGCAAATAATAAACTAACAAATTCCAAAACAGCCCTCCCCCAATTTCCTCTCAAATCAGCCCCCAAATCAACTATCTTTAATTAGAAAATGTAGGAAGATGTGTAGAATGTTCTGTACAGCTAAGTGACAGCTCAGCATCATTAACTAATCATGTGATTAGTTAGAATGTAAACCTATAAATATGTACTAAGTATCAAACTGAGTACATCACAAGAAAATTACTTTTGCCTTATTTCTCTGTTTCTCTGTTTCATTTCTATTCTTTTGCAAAACTCACATGGTATCAGAGCGTTGAAATTTCTTTTTCCGCTGTTTCTCAAGATCGTTTCAAGATCTTCGTTCTTTTCTTCCAAGATCGTCATCGTATCTTCTTGAAATCATGAATCCTTCAAATGACTCTTCCACCGCTCAGTCTGCAAATGCTAATACTGATGTCGCCGGAGCTTTTCTTGAAAGCACGGTCATCCCATCACAGCTTAAATTTTTGATGTCCAATATCAAAAATATTATCGCAAATCCGTTGTCTGCTGAGAATCATCCAACCTGGAAGTCTCAGGTAATAAAACTGTTCCGGGCGAATGGTTTTGAAGGATTTTTAGATGGTTCTTGCGTTTGTCCTGTTAAATACAGCAAGAATGCAGCTGGAGTTACAGTTCAGAATCCGGATTACAACACCTGGGTTTTAATTGATCAGAATCTAGCAGCGTCTTTGTATTCCGTCGTGTCTCAGAATCTTTTGCCGTATGTCTTGAATCTTGATCATTGTACAGATATATGGCAAACTCTTGGTCGTCGTCTTCAATCGACGACACGATCAAGAATTATGCAGATTAAAAATGAACTGCAACATTGTTCTATGAAAGAACAATCCATGGCGCAGTATCTATTGGAGATCAAAGCAAAGGTCGATGCACTCGCTGCAGCTGGTGTCTCACTTGATTCTGAAGAAATTATTCATCATACTCTCAATGGTTTGCCGAATTCATATCAGGCGTTTAAAACAGCTATAAGAACCAATTTACAACCACTGGCATTGGATGATTTGTACACTTTACTGTGTAGTGAGGAGCTGAATTTGTCTCATGAAGTAACAAAAGATTTGCAATCTCTGCAAATCTCTGGAAATGATACCGCGTTAGCCGCATCCAGGGGTCGAGGTCGCGGTAGATCAAGTCGAGGCCGCTCTTCAAATGGTAACAGGTCTGCAAATGCATCCCGTGGTGGAAGAGCTCCGAGAACAAATGCTATATGCCAGATTTGTGGCAAACAAGGACATACCGCGGTTCGTTGTTGGTATAGACATGATCAGCAGTATTCGTCTGATCCGCCGAGCTCTGCTTTGTTTTCTCAAACAAATACTACGACAACGTCTCCGGAGTGGTATTTAGATAGTGGTGCTTCTTCACACTTAACCACTGATTCCAGCTTTATTCAGACACCCAAATCATATCATGGAAACAATCAAGTTGTACTGGGCAATGGGCAACAGCTCTCAATTCAACATACTGGCAATGGGCTTCTTCCTACTCCCACAGGTAGCTTACAATTATCCAAATTAAATCATGTTCCAAATCTTTCCTTCAACTTGTTATCCGTATATCGTCTTACTTCTGATAACAATTGTGACATTTCTTTTTCTTCAAATGGTTATGTCATAAAGGATCGGATAACCCAGAAGCCTCTTCTTCAGGGTCCGTGTATTAACGGACTGTATCCTCTATGTGGTCGACCAAGAATATTGTCTTCTTCCAATAATCTTGCTCTCATTTCTGTTCAGCATGTTCCAGATCTTTGGCATCGGCGTTTGGGACATCCGTCTCATGCTACTTTAGCATATCTTTGTAATCAAAATCTCGGGATATCATGTTCTGTTAACTCTTCTTGTAGTGTCTGTCGTATGGCCAAGAGTCATCGACTTCCTTTTGTTCGGTCTCAAACACAGTGTATGCAGAAATTTCATCTTATACACTCTGATGTTTGGGGACCATCGCCTACGTCTTCAAATTGTGGTTTTCGGTATTATGTTTCGTTTATAGATGATTGTACCAAATTCACTTGGGTATATCCTCTGTTACGAAAATCTGATACTTTTTCTAAATTTTTTGAGTTCAAGAAAATGATTGAATGTCAATTCAATGCTCATATTCATATTCTAAGGACCGATGGAGGAGGTGAGTTTGTTAATGCTCATTTTAATTCTTATCTTAAGCATTGTGGCATAATACATCAGTTCACATGTCCCTATACTCCTGCTCAAAATGGTATTGCTGAGCGAAAGCATCGCCATTTAGTTGAAACACTTCGGTCGCTTCTTGTTGAAGCATCTCTTCCTCAGTTTTTATGGGTAGAAGCCTTATATACTTCTGCTTATTTAATAAATCGGCTTCCTTCTGTTAATACTCAAAATATGTCTCCTTATGAATTGTTATATGGTCAAATTCCCAAATATGATCATTTGAAAGCTTTTGGATGTCTTTGTTTTCCATGGCTTCGTCCATATACTTCTAATAAATTTTCATCTTTATCTAAATCATGTGTTTTCATTGGTTATGCCACCTCACAAAAAGGTTATCGGTGCTTTGATCCTACTACAAACAAAGTGTACACGTCTCGTCATGTTGTTTTTGATGAGGCGGTTTATCCTTTTGCTCAACAAACAAATTTATCTCAAGTCCAGGTTGTTTCTAAAAATATACAACCTTTGCTGCTTGTTCCGGCTTCAGGGTTACCACATAATATTGCTTCATCTCAAGTCTTGATGCCGTCTCATGAATCTCGGCCTCAATCCATGTCTGTTACAAACACTTCCACAAATTCTGTTGTCAATACTCCATCGGGATCTTCTTTATTGCCCTCTCAGTTGCCAATTGTTTCGGAGAAGCTTAATGCTCATCCCATGCAGACAAGATTGCGAAGTGGTATTGTTAAGCCAAAACAGATTTTCAATTTGTCTCATACAATTCAAACGGCTGATCCTAAGAATTATCAGCAAGCTTCGAAGTTACCTCATTGGCGTATGGCTATGTCTACTGAATTTCAAGCCCTTCAATCAAAGGGTACTTGGGAGCTAGTTCCACCGGATTCTACTCAAAATGTATTGGGTTGTCGCTGGATTTATCGTACAAAGTTGAATTCAGACGGGACAGTAGCAAGATACAAGGCTCGGCTTGTAGCTCAAGGATATAATCAAGAATATGGTCTTGATTATTATGAAACATTTAGTCCAGTTGCAAAGATGCCCACGGTTCGTGTTCTTATTTTAGTTGCACTACATTATAATTGGAAAATTGTTCAACTTGATATTTCCAATGCTTTTCTTCATGGTCCTCTCTCGGAGACTGTTTTTATGCGACAACCATCTGGGTTTGCTGATCAAAATCATCCACATTATGTTTGTCGTTTAAAGAAAGCAATTTATGGACTTAAACAATCCCCGCGACAATGGTATGCTACATTGTCTCAACATTTGCTCAAATTTGGTTTCAAAATAAGTGCAGCTGATCCTTCTCTCATGGTTTATCATTCTGGTTCAGTTTCTTTATATATACTCATCTATGTAGATGATATTTTGTTAACCGGAAACAATCAAACCACTATAAATGAGCTTCTTCTTAGCTTACAGAAACAGTTTTCGATGAAAAATCTGGGACAATTGTCTCAGTTTTTGGGAATCCAAGTATCTACAACTCAGTATGGAATGCATTTGAGCCAAACTTTATATGCTAAGCAGATATTGGAAAAAGCTGGTATGACCGGTTCGAAACCTGTGGCTACTCCAAGTGTTTACAAGCCGTCAGCTGTAACAGCTACAGAAGCTGAATTTGAAAATCCTCAGCTTTATAGACAATTGGCTGGTTCGTTGCAATATTTGACACTAACCCGACCGGATATCACGTTTGCAGTACAACAAGTGTGTCAATATATGCATAAACCACTTATATCTCATTTTCATAATCTTAAAAGATTATTGAGGTATATTCAAGGAACACTTGATCAAGGTTTGCCATTATACAAAGATGAGCTCAAATTACATAGTTATACTGATTCAGATTGGGCGGGAGATTCAACAGACAGGAAATCAGTTACAGGTTATTGCAATTTTTTGGGAAATTCGCTCATATCATGGCAAGCAAAGAAGCAATCAACTGTTGCAAGATCATCTACAGAAGCTGAATATAGAGCATTGGCAACGGCAGCTTCCGAAATTATATGGCTGAGAAGGTTACTGGCTGATTTTCGGATTTCTTCATTAGAACCTACTCCCGTATTTTGTGACAACACTTCTGCAATTGCATTGGCAAATAATCCTGTTTTTCATGCTCGAACAAAGCATATTGAAGTAGATTGTCATTTTATTAGAGAATGTATTCAATCTCAACAAATAATTGTACATCATATAAGTACTAAGGATCAGATAGCTGAAATTGTAATTTTTACAGGTTTTGTATTTTCTGTAACTGCTACCATTTAATAGAAGGGCAAAGCCCCAAATTTTCCAAAAAAAAAAAAAAAAAAAGTCATACGGTGATACTGCGGATAGGACTGTAGCAGCGGCGGGTATGGCTTCGGCAGGGATTTGCGGGATGGGGTCGGTCGAAGCCTCAAAGGAGCTCAAGAGGATCTCACAACTGATTGGAGAGGAGGCGGGCTGGACGGAAGAGCTGCGGGAAGGAGCTAGGGCAGAGGTCGTCGAGTGGAGTTTGCGAACAGAGGCCGGCGTCTGATGCAGGTTCGGGCTTTAGTTTGGGAAGAGCAGGTGGTTGGAGATGCTTGGTCGGCTTGGAGGCGGGGCTGCTGTTAAGGTTTGTATGTGACAAGGTAAGTCGAAGGTAGTGGTTGGTATGCTTGTGGTATGCTTGCAGCTGGCGTTGGCTAGGGATGGAGAGGTTACAAGTAGAGGCTGAGAGGGTCGGGCTAGGTCTTCGGCTTGATCTTGACTGGCGGAGAGATGAAGGTTAGAAAGGGAGTAGGCTTGTGAGGGATTTCGGAAGACAGCGACGGCAAGGGATGGAATTTGCGACTACTATGGAGGTCAGATGGAGGTTATGTCGAATGGAGAGCTTGAAGTCGGCGGGCAAGTAGGAGTTTGTTGCTGGTGTGGAGGTCGAAGGAGGAAGGGGAGTCGGCGGCTTTCGGCTGCTTGGATTCGCAGGAGGAGATCACAAGCGGGTCTGTGGGAAGGAAGGGGAGGTCCGACCGTTGGAGCTTTGACGGGATCAAGAGGAAGACGGGTTGCAGCTCTCGGATCGTGGAGGCTTGCGATGGGAAAGGATTTCTGTGGGGTTCGGCTGTGTGTGGAAGAAGCCGAGAAGGCTTGAGTTCGCTCTCCTTTTAACGACGCAAGCAGGGCAAGAAACGAGACGATCTCGTGGGATATCTGGACTGCTTCGGCGCCATTTCCAGGAAAAATTATTAGGTGCGGGTCCGCACAAGTATTGGGAGCACCCGCCAATGCTTGTTGCGGACGGTGATCCCTATCCGCACTCCGCACCTAATAATCTCTCAATTTGCAGAGATAGGATTGTAGCAGCGGCGGGTCTTCGGCGGGATTTGTGGGATGGGTAGCCGGCTTCTCAGGTATTTTATTTTTTAATTTTTTGCTTTTGCTTTAGAGGTCAACAAGAATCATTAGACTTGAACGGATAATGGATAACATGTTTTATTTAATGCCAATAAGTAGGAGCGAAATCAGTCTTAATTTTGAGGCGGGCGAGGGGGGGACAAATTTATAAGTAACTGTTGGTGTTGCCTTGAATTTGGCTGGACCCTTAAAAATAGTGATAAAAAAAAAGATCTCTAAAGAAATCTTTTAGCTATCAAAAATAACTAAGACCTCTAAATAAAAAAGGAAATTTGATATTTGTTTATATTCTTGATCGTCGTATGTTTCGCAGATATGTTGAGGGTCCAAGGTGGTAGCACCCCTTGGCGCTGTTCAAGCCTGTCTAAAGAGATATTTTTGAAATAAAATGATGAATTCTCTTTACTATTTCTCTTTGTATTTGGTCATCTTTATCTAACCATAACACCTCTATACAATGTGTTTGATTATGCTGGGAGCAATTGCCTAAAATCATAGTATTTTAAAACTTTTAGGAGGGTAATGACCTAAAACCCTTGTAATAAAGACTAAAAAATAGACGAATGGGGACAAATTACGTAAAGAATCATGTAATAAATTTTTTTTTTAGTCGGGCAATTTGCCCCACGAGCACGGAGGGGATCTGCCCCTGTCGGTAAGCCTTTAATTTACTTTTACATACGAAATATGTTGATGAAGAGATTAACACAAATGGAATTCGACTTAAGTAGACGTAGTATTTGTGCTGGAACTTTTTTAATTCATTTCTCTTTTATTTTTTGACCTTCTCTCAAACTTCTGTTGGTCTTCTTCAATGTTCCAACCAAATCACCACGCCACAAAACAACTACCGTTTGATACAGTTTGGATGACTGTTTTCAATTGTTGTATCATCTATGTTGTATGTGCACAGTAGCATTAGACATATCCGTTCACATAACTACTTTTTGCAAACCTTTTCTAGTTGATGGGCATTCCTGTGTTTTCTTTTTTAATAATTTATATGATTTTGCTAGTTGGAAGTGTTCAAGAAAACCCTGATGCAGTCACTTAAAGAAGAAGATGAAAGTTCTGTGAGTTATCCTATCCGAGAATATTGTTGTCATATGTTCCCCTTTTCCAACTTTCATTCTTGCTTTGATATTAAGTATGATGATTTGATTTTTTATATCCATATCCAACTTTGAAGATTTATCTCTTTTTGTTAAGCTTTGGCTCTCTAACTAAACCCATTTTCTATAGCAAGTTGGAGCTTCTAGGATGGCCCAGATGCAGATTTCAAAAGCATCAAGTTTTCCATCTCGATCTCACCTGGGAGGTATGAATAGTAATCTTAATCGTTAACTTTATTAATGTTTTAACAAATTTACTCGTTTTATCAGAAGAGGATTCTTCGAATCGAACTCCAAAGTTATTTTCCACATCAGAAACTGGCTACGGAATTTCTAATGATGGTGATTATAGTGATGTGGATGGTAAGATCGCACTTTTCCTGGAATTAAGGGTGCAAGTGACTTTCTCATAAGCACTTCCTGTTGTGTTCACGAAATTTGCAGCTTCTGAACATGGAACATTACGTGGATTTGATTTACCATCACATGGCGGAACACCAAGGCTTACTCCTCCAGGATCTCCTCCTAAGATAACGGTAGGGTTAACATCAAAAAGGCTTTCCCGACCAATATCTCCAAGAAGACATTCCATTTCTGTTACCTCCACAAGAAACATGGTTGACGATAGGTCGGGAATGTTTTCATCAATGCCAGCGACCCAAAACAGCTCTATTACTTCTCCATTTGACGCAGGAGCACAAACAGGTGAGCATTCGTGATGCATTTGACAGATATCTTATCGATATGATTAACAGTCTTAAATCGTCCAGAAAAGTAAAATATATCAGAAGACAAAAGTTTGAAAGCTTAAATCAAAACAAGTCTGTCTTACACTGAAATTTTATGATATTCTTCAGAAAATATGCTTTAATGAGGGATATATTTGGATATTTGGTATTTCATTCTATTTTGAATAATAAACATTATAATCTTTACCATACAAATAAACTCTATTTGGTAAATTCTTTTGTTGGCCTACATAATCAGAAGTCCAAAGCTTGAAAGCTTTAGTAAAGAAATTTAAAAAAAAAAAAAAAAAACAAGGGAAGATTGATGATTTTCCTTGGATGCTTATGCTTTGATAAGCCGGATACTAAGATAATCATGAAGTTTTTATTATCTTTATCGTGCAAGTAAACTGCTCCTAGATTTTATGTACGTTTTTAGTGTTCAAAGAAAATTATTTGTTAGAAAGATTAGCTCCATGTCTGTAATGTAAATACATGTTTTTTATATTTTTCATTGTATGCTATCATTTTTAATTTTCTCATCAAATACCATGTTACTGATGGTTCAAATATACATTTTGGAGCCCTCATGAAGTCATTTGGAAGTGATAGCTTGTTGTTCTATAACTAGCAGCGAATGCGTATCATCCAGGAATTGGTTTGGTGCAGCAGCCCCTTTCCTAGTAGTTCATTTTTTGATCTTCTTGTAATAACTTCTCCTTTTCTGCCATTTTTCATAAAGTGAAAAACTTTAAATGTTCCTAGTTTTTTGAACACTTGCAAAGTTATTGATCAACTATCAGATACAAATTTTGATCAACTATTAGAAAATTCAAACTACTAATTCTCGCTCATTTAATTCTCTGTGTGATTTGTTTCAGGACGAACCAGGGTTGATGGAAAAGAGTTTTTTCGTCAAGTTCGGTATGCCGGTGATAATGAAATTTCTTAAATATATTTTTTCTTTTCTTTCAAATAAGAATGATTTTTTTTTATCAGAATATCTTGATAAAAATTTAGTTAGAACCAGTCTTAAAACTATTAAATTTTCTCTTAGATGATCATAATATATGAATAATTAGTCAAAATTTAGTATAAACTCATCATAAAACCAATGTAATTATCCTCTTTGTCATCCTTCCTCATTCGAGTATAATGAACCTATTTGGATTCGCTTTGTTCTGTTCAGGAACCGCTTATCTTCTGAGCAGTTCAGTGCATTTCTAGCCAATGTCAAAGAACTAAACTCACATAATCAAACAAGAGGGGTATGCAAATTTCATTTTTCTGCTACTTCGAGTTCTTAGCTCCACTGCTTTCTATTTTTTAAATTCATTTTTCTGCTATCTCGAGTTCTTAATTATTTAAGTGTTTACTATTTTTTCCAATATTATTAATGTAACCACTCATTTAGGAAACTCTGCGCATGACTGATGAGATTTTTGGTCCTGATAACAAAGATCTGTACACAATCTTTGAGGGACTTATTACCCGCAACCTTCATTGATATGTAAGGCAGTGGTATTGGTTTTTTTACTTAAATAGGCAGGTTGTAATAAAAAAATGGCTACTAGCTGTTTTATTTTATTTTATTGTCTGTTAGACAAATTGTCTATTAGGGTTCATTTGGTTTCTTGTAGATTAAAAAACTATATTTGAAATTGGTGATTTCACATTTATTCATTTTATGTGTGGAAAAATAATTTTTTTTTAAAATAAAAATATTTGTAAGGTTTAAACTTCTTTTGGTTTTCATCTACATCAAAGCAAATTAAGTTAAAAAAATTACGATTTTTATAATAAATTTTAACTTTAAGCAACCAGATGAGCTCTTATTATATTACAATTTTATTCTTTTTGAAAAAGGGTAAGTGGAGTAGACTTGTCAATAATTTTAGTTTTCAATAATTTACCTGACTTGTCAATCTGATCTAAAAAAATTCTGATTTGAGTTAAGCTCAGGTTAGGTTTTTCAATCTTTTAATTAAATAATTTGGGTTTGGGTTGGCCCATGAATTTGTTTTTGATCTGAAAATAATATTTAATATTATTTTCTTAATTTATTTTACATGTGAATATAATCTTATTATTATTTTTATCAAATATTATAAATTTTATAATTAATAAGTTATACTTTTTTAACAAAAAAATGGGTCAAATTTGGATCATTCAGATTGCTAGCGAGCTGAGTTTGGGTTGATATTTTGGACTTTTTTATCAAATGAGTCGGATTTGAATTGATTGAATTTGGGTCGGATCAATTTTGTTGATATGGGAATCTTTTTTATCTAGAAAAAATAAATGTCTAAAAAAAGAAATTCGAAAGTTGGTTTGATTTTAAATACAATTTTAAAGCAGGATGAACTTTGACCATTTTCGTAAGTATTTCTTGTTGATGATTATTATATGGTTTAATTGAATACTTTAGTTAAAATATCTGCTACTTAAATCGTTCTAATACATAGGTTGATATTTTTCAATAATGTATTCTTTTTCTAATGGATCGTTCAAAAGATATCTATCAAGGTATGCCAAGGGTTCTCGCACTGGAAAGGAATTCTCTTTGGGGAAACTCACTTAGAACCATCAAAGAAACTCATGTGAGGAGATCAACAAGCTCTATTCACCTAAGCATACTAAGGAGCTCGCCTTGCATTAGGCTAATCGGAGATTCCTTATTGAATCGCTACTCACCATTTCCTCACTGATTGGCTCTTCTTTAGAACATTTGAGCTCTCCTAGCTTAGCTATAGGAAAGCATCTACTAAGAGAACTTACACAATTTAGTTACTACTTGTTAGCTTAAAGCTCTTCATTCCCGCAACATCTCGCTCGCCCTTCTCCTTAGGGAGGCCTAAGATCTTCCACCTAGAGATCAATCATGCTCGACCACTCGCTAAGGGGCTCACTCGTAGAGTCAACTTGTCACCACCTAGCTCCCCCAAAGAGAGCTTGCATGTTCACTCCATCCTCCTCCAGCTAATTAGGAGGCGATACATGTCTAGATTAACATGTAGCATTGCACGGGTATTCTAAGAAGCTTGTAATTTTTTTTTTACTTTTTTCTTTGTATAGCTTTATCTATAGCCCTTAGAACTATAGAAATAAGAGGTGATGATGAACCGTTTAAGGGACCCTTGAATTTTCTCTAATAGTAGATAGTATGCCAATTTGAGATCTATATTTTTTTTCTCCAATCTCTTTCTATTCTCTTTGCACTCTCCATTCTTATATATGTGCTCTAGCTCATCGGATTAACTTATCAAGCTTATATGATATTATGCAAGTGAACGTGTCATTCAAGTAATATTGTGATGAATGAGTGTCATTCCTTAGAGGAGTCAGATTTTTATTTTTAATTTGTTAAGTACTAATTTTTATATTTCACCAATTTATCTTACCATAATCATAATTTTTTGCATGTTTGTAACATGGAAATTTACAACACTCACTAGGGCTTTTCTAATTTTTATAAATTGTTTGAATTTATGACTGATATGGCACTTATATATATGTAGAACTTGTCTTTTGAATTTAATTGCAAGTAAAAGCAAATTTAAATTCTCTTGTCTCTATCAAGCTCATTGGAATTCTAATGAAGTATATGAAGTGTACTCTACGCTAATCATCCACTTCACCACACGAGTTATATTTCCTTAAAGGATTCCTAAACCCTAAGAAATCATGTCTATATTCTTATAGTTTTGTTCATTTGTTCCACTACACCCCCATTAAAGCTATAGATCAAACTAGGTTTTAAATTAATGATTGACCATTCCACTACTAAATTATAAATCAGGAATCATGAAATAATTATTTATTCCATTTATAAACTTAGTCCTATTCTACATAATGTATAATTGCCACGTTAGAACATAAATCCAAACATAAAAATCTAGCCTCTACTTTGCATGATAAACAAAACACAAGTCATGATTGTAATTAAAGAACATAATAGAAGTTAAAGAGTAGAGAAATACAACTTGAAATCAATGCTTGAAATAAGTTTTTCCTCACAAAAATATGAGTCTTGCACTTCCATACTATCTCCTTAAGTATAAAAGTTACAAACCAAAAGACAGTACTAGTGCTCCCTCCCCAAATGCCCTCCTCTCAAAAAAGTAGATCATCGATTTATAGATGGTTAGTTTGGCCTACAATAATGAGGTGCTAGTATGGTAGCATTATGACTCTTTATGTAAATCATCAAATCTCTTTGGATATAACTAGCAACTGTGGTGCTAAGGTGTTTTTGTGCTACTTTGGCTGCTATGGAGATTTGGCATTATGGTGCTATAGTTCCAAATGATCAAGTGTAGCAATACCAAGTCAACCTAGGTTAACCAATCAACTTTAAGGGCATTTAAACATGTATTTCAAACCAAATGAGTTCCTCATTGCATGAGACATTTTCCAATAAGTCTAAAATGTCATTACGAATTGTTTGGACCCAACCTAAATCCCTGGTTAAACCTAGTTGACCAAGTCAAGCATGCCTGGCCAAAATCCTACTTACACCTTTCAAAAATTCAAAATCAATGCTCTAGACTTTGCCAACCCAAATTAACCTATGGGGACTATCCATTGGGACCCTAAGGGTCACCCAAGAAAGTTTGAGCCCATGGGCCCACCTAGTTTATCCACATGGGTTGAACCAAGTAAACCCAAAGTGGTTTTCTTGAGCTAAAATCCAATCCTTATGAAATTAAATTGCATCAATGCTTTCACTAGGTGTCCCTTGACCCATTGCATTTAACCCAGTAAGCCCAGCCTATGGGTTAACCTAGGTCAATCAATTGGGCTAACCCAAACCTTCAAAAACCTAAATCTTGTGCCCATTGCTAACCCAGCCCACATTAAATCTTATAACTAGTTGAATTTCATTCTAGAATATTCATTTCACTTACCATGTTAATCCCTTATCATGTGGGCAGCTGATGTGGCAAGATTGCTCAAAATAATCTCCAAATAACGATTGGTTTAGTTATAACTTCTTGAAAACTGAATCACATGGGCTGTCCTTTTTTAGGTGAGTTTCTTAGCTCCTATTGGTTAGTCCCTAACTATTTTGACTGCTAAGGTGGTTTGGACTTGGCCACAATCAAGTCTATATATAATTTTCTCTCTCCTATAAATACCCTTATTTTTTTAATAGGATTGGTTATTTGCATCCATAAGCCTCATAGCAACTCCTCAAGTCTCCCTCAAGCATTCCCCAACCTTATTCAGTTCCTTGAAAAGTTCAAGTGAGGAGTTCCAGGAAATAAGAGAGAAAATCTTCTCACTTGAGCAACTTTCCATCTAGTAGATTTCAAGGCTTGAGGTCTTCAAAGAAAATCTAGAATACCTCTCCAGGAGTCTATAGAGCCTAAGAACAAGGGATTTCATTATCTGGATTGAGGTATTTGCCCAACCCTAGTTTAAAACTTTATTTGAAAATAACTTATAAGCCCCTCTATGGGTTTTACCTATATATATATATATATTGATACGTCCTCAAAAAATTATTTGGATCGGGCACAAATCTCGATGCAAAATCAAGTTGGAAACTTCAAAAATTATTTTGGAGGAACTCCGATTTCAACAAACTTACAGTCGAACTGAGCGTCTCAAAAATACGAACCCAACGACACCAAATTTGACTCAATCC
>NW_021318952.1:1194120-1228200 GCF_001605985.2 Dendrobium catenatum | reverse complement strand
CCACCGCCTAACGCCATTGCTCCACCGTACTACCAATGGAGGCCCTCACCTCCGCCGAACCACCATCTGACGCCGTTGCTCCGCCAGACCACAACCTGAGGCCCAAACTTCTTCCAGACCACCACTTGAGGCCCTCACCTCCGTCGGACCACCGCTTGACGCTGTTGCTCCGCCGAATAACCATTTGAGGCCCTGACTTCTACCGGACCACCACTTAGGCCCGGACTCAGACCTCCATCATAGGACAACGGTCTTTCTAACTCTAGTCTCCTGCAGACTACGTTCCTCCCGACCTCTGTCGCCTACTACGGTCACTCCAACCTCCATCACAGGACAACGGTCTTTCTGACCCCAGTCTCCTGCCGACTACGTTCCTCCCGACCTCCGTCGCCTATTACGATCACTCTGACCTCCATCATAGGACAACGGTCTTTCTGACCTCAGTCTCTTGCCGACTACGATTCTCCCGACCTCCGTCGCCTACTACGGTCATGCCGACCACCATCATAAGACAATGGTCTTTCAGACCTCGGTCTCCTTCCAACAACGATCTTTCAGACCCTGATCTCCTGCCAACAACGGTCTTTAAGACCCTAGTCTTCTGCCGATTACGGTCCTCCCAACCTCCGTCGCCTACTACGGTCACTCCGACCTCCATCACAAGATAATGGTCTTTCAGACCTCGGTCTCCTTCCAACAACGGTCTTTCAGACCCTGGTCTCCTGCCAACAACCGTCTTTTAGACCCTAGTATTCTGCCGATTATGGTCCTCCTGACCTCCGTCGCCTACTACAGTCACTCCGACCTCCATCACAGGACAACGGTCTTTCTGACCCCAGTCTCCTGCCGACTACGGTCCTCCCGACCTCCGTCGCCTACTACGGTCACTCTGACCTCCATCACAGGACAACAGTCTTTCTAACCCTAGTCTCCTGCCGACTACGGTCCTCCCGACCTCCGTCGCCTACTACGGTCACTCCAACCTCCACCCCAGTCTCCTGCAGACTACGGTCCTCCCGACCTCCATCGCCTATTACGGTCACTCCGACCTCCATCATAGAACAATAGTCTTTCTAACCCCAGTCTCCTGCCGACTACAGTCCTCCCGACCTCGGTCGCCTATTACGGTCACTCCGACCTCCATCACAAGATAACGATCTTTCAGACCCCGATCTCCTGCTGACTATGATCTTTCTGACCTCTGTCTCTTGCCGACAATGACCCTTCCAACCAAACAAACATATCTATGTTGATTATTGTAACTCCCATAATGTAATACATTCTATATGACGTACATTTGTAACATCAAGCTAAGGCCTTCTCCCTAATAAGGGCCTCATTTGTAATCGACTGCAAATACTAGTAGATTCATTCAAACTAGGCCAGGCCCCATGGATTTTTCCACTTTTCAGGGGTTTTCCACGTAAAAACTCTAGTGTCTCTTATGAACGCTACACCCTCTCACTTATCTGATTGTGTGCTGGATCTTCGTACAATGCTAAGACGTTAAACTATATATTTCTCTACCGCCGCGAATATTCCAGGACACAACCGTTTGGCGCCATCTGTGGGAAACTAGTTCCCGACTGGGGGGCAATTTTTTGCTCCAACCTCAAAAGGACACTCATGTCAACTTCTTGACATCAGTCATTACTTCATCAATTTTAGATCCGGTCTGGGAGGAAACTTTGACTTCATATATGGTCAAGAAGATCCCTCAAATGCTTTCAATATCAAGACGATCATTCAGGAAAATCTCAGCAAATGCAAGAATACTTCCGATCAATAATTAGCTTCATGCAGTCCCCTGCTAAACTTCTACTCCTTTGGCAAGGTCTTGATCTCGACCTCAAAAAGGCAGTAACGGTCTAAAAATAGGCCATTCTTCACCTTTGATTTGGGATATACGCGGCATTCGCCACCTCCCAATCATGGCAAAATCGATCCCAGGGGGATACGATTCAACCTCTTCCACACAGGTTAACGTCATCGAGCAAAGTCTTTGACATACAACCTCGGATAGGTCTTACATCCTTGGTGGATTCTCTCGACCTCTTCCACACAGGTTAACGTCGTCGAGCAAAGGCTCCGACATACAACCTCGGATAGGTCCTACATCCTTGGTGGATTCTCTCGACATCTTCCACACAGGTTAACGTCATCGAGCAAAGGCTCAAACATACAACCTCGGATAGGTCTTACATCCTTGATGGATTCTCTCGACCTCTTCCACACAGGTTAATGTCATCGAGTAAAGGCTTCAACATACAACCTCGGATAGATCCTACATCCTTAGTAGATTCTCTCATCCTCTTCCACACAGGTTAACGTCATCGAGCAAAGGCCCTGGCATACAACCTTGGATAGGTCCTACATCCTCGGTGAATTCTCTCGACCTTTTCCATACAGGTTAATGTCATTGGGCAAAGGCTCTTACATACAACCTCGGATAGGTATTACATCATTGATGGATCAAACATAGTTTACCATCATCAAGAAAAGGCTCTGACATACAACCTCGGATAGGTCTTACATCATTGATGGATCAAATATAATTTATCATCATCGAGCAAAGACTCTGACATACAACCTTGGATAGGTCTTACATCCTTGGTTAACATTGCCAGAATTCCATCAATGGACTTCCATCTGATTTCTCCACAAAGTTAAATTTCTACCCAATGTTAAATTTACTCTTATCGCTAAACTTTTGCCTTGCAGGACTTTCGTCAGAATTCTACTTGATGTCGAACTACTAGCCATCGTCGGACTTCTACACGTCGATGGACTTTTATCGGTCTTTTACCTGACTTAGTGCTTCTACCCGACGCCGGACTTCTTCCTACAGTCGGACTAATAGCCGTCATCGAATTTCTGCCCGTCGATGGACTTTCATCGGTCTTCTGCCCGACGCTATACTTCTACCCGACGCCGTACTTCTACTCGACGTCGGACTACTACCCGTCATCAGACTTCTGTCCGTCGATGGACTTTTATCGGTCTTCTACCCGACTCAGTACTTCTACCTGACATTGGTCTTCTGCCTGCCATTGGACTAGTACCTGTCGACGGACTACTGCACGTCGATGGACTTTCGTCAGTCTTCTACCAAACTCAGTGCTTCTACCCGACGTCAGACTTCTTCCTACCGTCGGACTAATAGCATCGTCAGACTTCTGCCCATCGATGGACTTTCATCGGTCTTTTACCCGATGTTGTACTTCTACTAGACGCCATACTTCTACTCGATGTTGACCTACTAGCCATCGTCGGACTTCTACACGTCGATGGACTTTCTTCGGTCTTCTAACCGACTCAGTGCTTCTACCCGATGCCGGACTTCTTCCTACCGTCGGACTAATAGCCGTCGTTAGACTTCTGCCCGTCAATGGACTTTCATCGGTCTTCTGCCCAACGCTGTACTTCTACCCGACGCCGTACTTCTACTCGACGTCTGAATACTACCCGTCGTCAGACTTCTGTCCGTCGATGGACTTTCGTCGATCTTCTACCCGACTCAGTACTTCTACCCGACGTCGGACTTCTGCCTGTCGTTGGACTACTACCTATCGACGGACTACTGCACGTCGATGGACTTTCGTCGGTCTTCTACCCGTCTCAGTGCTTATACCCGACGTCGGACTTCTTCCTGCCGTCGGACTAATAGCATTATCGGACTTCTGCCCATCGATCGAATTTTGTAGGTCTTCTGCCCGACGTTGTACTTCTACTCGATGTCGTACTTCTACTCGATGTTGAACTACTAGCCGTCGTCGGACTTCTGCCTGTCGAAGGACTTTCATCGGTCTTCTACCCGACTGAGTGCTTCTACCCGATGTCAGACTTCTGCCTGCCGTCAGACTACAACATGTCGATGGACTCCTGTTCGTCGATGGACTTTTGTCGGTCTTCTACATGACTCTGTACTTCTACCTAATGCCAGATCATCTGCCCTCGCTCCTTTTTCAGGCCTCCGCCCACCATCAGGCAGGACGACATAATTTTCCCTGATCGCCAAATCTCTCGAAGGAAAGTGGTCGCCCGACATTACTCCAGTATAGGGAGGAGCCCTGTTGCTGGACAATAGATACTAATTGACCAAGGGCAAGGGACAGCCTCCCATATAGCAAGAGCACCGAAGGGAGAAGAAGAATACTCTTTTTCGCAAAGAGGGGCCGTGCTATTAGACAATGGATACCAATTGTCCAAGGGGCAGAGAAGGCCTATAATGAGAGAAGAAAGGAGAAGAAGAAGGCTCTTTCTCGCAAAGAGGAGCCTTACTGTTAGACAATGGATACCAATTGTCCAAGGGGAAGAGAAGGACTCTAATGAAAAAAGGAAGAGAGAGAAGAAGAAGAGAAGAAGAGGAGAAAGGGGACAGGGAGAATCCTCTCCTCCTCGACCACTGCCGGAGTTCGTCCTGCCTCCCGAACACGCCGGGATTCTACGTGATATTTGGAAGAGCGCAGGAATTCTGCACAACTTCCACGTGATGCTGAAATTCTTCTCAATTTATAACAGAGTTCCCTCCTGACGTCGAAACTCCGCCCAAGTGAAGCCGGAGCTCTCCTCTGCCACCAACAGACGTCGGACTTCTACCCGACGTCGGACCTTCACTCTTCGCCAAGTTTCTACCAGATGCCGGACTTCTACCGGTTCTCGAACTTCACTAGATGTCTATGCAAAGATGCATTTCTTTCCATTGTTGGACTTCTACCTGACGTTGTCCTTCTGATCTTCGTCGTCGAACTACAGTCCTTCTGACCTCCCTCGACTACGATCCTCCTGACTTATGTCGCATGCCGACTAAAGTCTTTTCGACCTCTATCGCCCGCCGACTACGATCCTTCTGGCTTACATCGCCCGTCGACTACAGTCCTTCCGACCTCCGTCGCCAGCTGACTATGGTCCTCCTGACTTCCGTCGTCCGCCGACTACAGTCCTTCCAACGAAGTGAATACGTCAATAGTAACTCTTTGTATTTATATCATGTAATGTACCTTATAAGATGTACATCAAGCTAAGGCCTTCTTCCAAGGAAGGACCCCATTTGTAATCGACTGCAAATATTAGTCGATTCGTTCAAACTGGGCTAGGCCCTCTCTCCTTATCTGATTGCGTGCTGAATTTTCGTACAACGCTAAGACAATAAATATGATATTTCTTTACCGCCGCGAATACTCCTGGACGGTCCAAATCGGATATTTTTTGGGTCCCTGTACACGTTTTTCTACGTTTCGGGCTCAATTTTGACACTTTCAGAGCTGAACCGGTCCTTTAAGATCAAGTTTGAGCAAAATTTTAATTTTGGAATGCAATTTTCTGTGATTTGGCCAATATGAAATGTCGACGCACATATTTTCAGACTTTTGGAGCATCGATGTTCGAAAATAGGGGGCAACTGATACATCCTCAAAAAATTATTTGGATCGGGCACAAATCTCGATGCAAAATCAAGTTGGAAACTTCAAAAATTATTTTGGAGACCATCCGAACTCCGATTCCAACAAACTTATAGTCGAACTGAGCGACTCGGAAATATAAACCCAACGACACCAAATTTGACTCAATCCGATCCCAAATGGATCCAAATCAACGACCCGAAGCGCTGTTGTAGGGTTCAAACCACAATTTGGATTACCAAACAGTTTCTAAACATAACAAGCTTATACTCAAATCGAGCGGCTCGGCGAGACAAATCCAACGAGCCCAAGATTGTTGAATTCCAACATCATTAAGGCCTTCAAATGTCTAAAGAATTGTGTATGATCAAAGGATTCAACATCGGTCGTTCATCTGACCACTTCCCATTTACCCCTGATCTCTCACCTATTTACGGGCCATGCCATTCCCAAAATCTATAAATAGAACCCCCTCTCCTCTTGAAAAGGAACCCCCAAAAGCCTAAGGAAAAAAGAGGAGAGATTCAGGATCGCTCTTGCTTCCTTGCCTCCTCGACGCAACCGCCGGACTTCCACCGGACCACCAACAATGCCTGTTGCTCGCGTCGACCCACCCACTTGAGGCTACTTCCCGCTGGAGCGATAGAATTAACCAACCGGCTTGAAGCCGTTGCTCCCCAGACCACCACTTGAAGGCCCTTCACCTCCAACCGGAACCATCGCTTGACGGCCGTTGCTCCTCGTACCACTCTCTTTCAATGGAGGGCCTCACCTCCGCCGGGACCACCACTTTGAAGCCCTCACTTCTGCCTGGACCCACCGGCCTGATGCCGGGTTGCTCTGCCGTTGCTTCCGCCGTAACATACATGAGGCCCTCACCTCCGTCAGACCACGTATGATGTCATTTGCTTTTGCCGGACCACCACCGTCTGACGCCGTTGCTCACTCGACCACACCTGAAGGCCCGAACTTCTTCAGGACCACGCACTTGAGGCCTCACCTCCGCCGGACCACCTTGAGTCCCTCAGCCTCCGCCGATCCACCGCCTGACGGCCGTTGCTCACCGTACACATGGAGGCCCTCACCCTCCGCCGACCCAACCGTCTGGCGGTTGCTCGTCGGACACAGCCTAAGGCCCGAACTTCTTTCGGACCCGACTTGAGGCCTCACCTCCGCTGGACCACCGCCTGACGCTGTTGCTCCACGAACAACCTCTGTGGCCCTGATTTCTGTCGGACCATCCACTTAAGCCCGGACTCTGACCATCCATCATAGGACAATGGTCTTTCTGACCTTAGTCTCCTGGCGGAATTACGGTCCTCTTGAACCCTCCGTCGCCTACTAACGGTCACTCGGCCTCAATAAAGGCAATGGGCTTTCTTGACCCAGTTTCCTGCCGACTAACGGTCTCTCTGACCTCCGTCGCCTACTACGGTCACTCCAACCTTCATCATAGGACAACAATCTTTCTGACCCCAGTCTCTCTATCGACTACGGTCCTCCCGACCTCCATCGCCTTATTACGGTCACTTTGACCTCATCATAGGACAGATCAGTCTTTCTGACCCCAGTCTTCTTGCCGACTAACGATCCTCCCACCTCGCGTCGCCTACTACGGTCACGCCGACCACCATCACAAGACAATGGTCTTTCAGACCTCGGTCTCCTTCCAACAACGGTCTTTCAGACCCTGGTCTCCTGCCAACAACGGTCTTTAAGACCCTAGTCTTCTGCCGATTACGGTCCTCCCGACCTCCGTCGCCTACTATGGTCACTCCGACCTCCATCACAAGACAATGGTCTTTCAGACCTCGGTTTCCTTCCAACAACGGTCTTTCGGACCCTGGTCTACTGCCAACAACGGTCTTTTAGACCCTAGTATTCTGCCGATTATGGTCCTCCCGACCTCCGTCGCCTACTACAGTCACTCCGACCTCCATCACAGGACAACTGTCTTTCTAACCCCAGTCTCCTGCCGACTACGGTACTCCCGACCTCCGTCACCTACTACGGTCACACCGACCTCGATCACAGGACAACAGTCTTTCTGACCCTTGTATCCTGCCGACTACGGTCCTCCCGACCTCCGTCGCCTACTACGGTCACTCCAACCTCCACCCCAGTCTCCTGCGGACTACGATCCTCCCGACCTCCGTCGCCTATTACGGTCACTCCGACCTCCATCATAGGACAACGGTCTTTCTGACCCCAGTCTCCTGCCGACTACAGTCCTCCCAACCTCCATTGCCTATTAAGGTCACTCCGACCTCCATCACAAGATAACGATCTTTCAGACCCCGGTCTCCTGCTGACTATGGTCTTTCTGACCTCTATCTCTTGCCGACAATGATCCTTCCAACCAAACAAACATGTCTATGTTGATTATTGTAACTCCCACAATGTAATACATTCTATATGACGTACATTTGTAACATCAAGCTAAGGCCTTCTCCCTAAGAAGGGCCTCATTTGTAATCGACTGCAAATACTAGTAGATTCATTCAAACTGGGCCAGGCCCCATGGATTTTTCCACTTTTCAGGGGTTTTCCACGTAAAAACTCTGGTGTCTCTTATGAACGCTACACCCTCTCACTTATCTGATTGTGTGCTGGATCTTCGTACAATGCTAAGACGTTAAACTATATATTTCTCTACCGCTGCAAAAATTCCAGGACGCAACCGTTTGGCGCCGTCTGTGGGAAACTAGTTCCCGACTAGGGGGCAATTTTTCGCTCCAACCTCAAAAGGACACTCATGTCAACTTCTTGACATCAGTCATTACTTCATCAATTTTAGATTCGGTCTGGGAGGAAACTTTGACTTCATATATGGTCAAGAAGATCCCTCAAATTGTAAGAAGTAATTTCCATAGCTTCCAAACACTTCCCTTCTCTTCATCTGAGTGTGTGGAAGATATGCTTCAAATTTCATGGAATTTGAATCACCGTGCAAGATAATATTCAATTTTTTTCTCATTCATGCTCAATTTAATGTAATGATCATACAATAATATCTAAAGATCATATACTACAATCGTGTTGAATCACTTAAGTAGAACATGTGGCACATTCTCTCGCCATTTTGTATAACAACCTATGTGTAGTAATTGACATTGATTATGCTTGCAGCTGAATATTCCATTTAAATCTAAAAATAAATCCAAAAAATGCCATAACCTTTGAGAATTCGCCATAAATTCAATTTTCATCAAATTTTTAGTTTTTGTGCTCATTGGAAATAAATTAGGACCAATTTTATTTTAAAAGTAATTTCAAAGAATTTTGACTACTATATAAAGAGTAATTTGGGTTTAAATGCCCACTACATTTTTTTAATTACTCCCTAACCAATTGTCCAATTGAGCTCAAATTTGGATAGTGAATATTAGGATATATGTGTGTTACATACCCTAATTTTCATGAGACTTGATTATGAATGGATTTTGGTTAATTAAAATTTCAAAGTTATGTGTAACAATTTGACCCAAAACTTAAAAAATATATAGCACTCAATGCTCTTAGGATTAGGACATAAATGTTTGGTGGTGTATTTATGTTTATGCAAGGATTAGTTTGAGAGTGATTTTACCCCAATCCATTTAATAGATGGCCCAAATTAAATCCTTAAATGTACATATGCATTTACCTTAGATGATTCATTTTGAAACCTAGGAAGGCTTTGATGAATATAAATTTAATGGGTCTGAAGAAGATATTCATATAAACATATGTTTTGAAATTCACTGCATTTGGAGTTCATTTGGTGTATCAGTTAGTGAATCCAAAATATACACATGAATAATTAGCCTAATATTTTTATTAAATTAAAATAAATACAAATAAAATACTAAAAATACATTATAAGCTTCAGGATGCTAAGAAATAAATGGTTAGTAGGGAAAATTAAAAAGTTTAATCAAGAAAATTCTTTCATTAATTATTTGAAATAATTAAAAATAATGAAATTTTAAAATAGTTTCAAACTCTTTAATCTTCACTATGAGTTGTTAGTGATATTTGGGAAATATTTCAAGAGGTTTGGAGTTAATTTACTGCAAAAATAAAAAATCTCCTTAATTAAATATTTAATTAAGTCACTAAAAGTGTCGAACTTGTAAAAATCATAATTAATTTTAAAATTCCAAATGAGATAAACTCAAAGGAATTAAAATGATAATTGGATCTAGTATTTAAGAAAAATATAAAATTTCTAGAATTTAATATAAATTACAAAGTTAAAATTTACTCAAATTTAATTAATTAAAATGTATTGAACTTATAAAAATCATAACTAATTCTAGCAAAATTCAAATGACACAAACTCAAAGGCATTGGACTCATAATTTGGTCTAGTATTTATGAAAAATATAAAATTTCTATAATTCAATGTAATTTATAAAGTTAAAATTTGGTTAAATTTAATTAATTAAAAAGTGTTAAACTTGCAAAAACATATAAATAATTCTAGAAAAATACAAATGATACAAACTTAACAACATTAAACTCATCATTGGGTTTAGTGTTTATAAAAGTATAATTTTTTTTTAAATTAATGTTAATTAAAAAGATAAAAAAAACATAATTAATTTAAAAATCTTATAAATATGAAGATTCAATAAATCATGAAAGATTTGATAAATCATCAACTTAATGAATTAAATCAGTAAAAAATAATCACACTTTGCAATCTATCTATAAAGATATTTAAGACAAAATATATCAAGGTATGAGGCTACGTGTCCTAAGGAGACCATAGTCTTGCCCGTTATGACAATGTCACAAATGAATTTATGGAATTAAAGTGTTAAATTATAAATATTCTAATAAATAATAATAAATTGAATTAATTAAAAATCATCAACCAACAAACAAACTTAAGTAAAAAGATAATTACTGAGTAACTCCGGCTTACAAGGCTATTAACTTAGTCCAAGAATGATGAAATAAACCTCATAGTCCTTATTTAACAAAGATAATTTCTATTCAACTTAAATAATAATTAAAATTAGTAATAAAATATTTAGAAATTGAAGTTTTCAGACCCTTATGCTTGAGTTTTTTTAGGAAGATAAATGTCGATTGGATTGAGAGCTTTAAAGAGTAAAACACTTAATTAAAATGTAAGAATTCTATGCAACCCATGTACCCCAGTTTTGGAGGATTTTTAGTATTATAAATATGAGCCTATGACTTACTGATTAATGACTTTTGGCACTTAAAAGTTATTGTGCAACATTTTTTTAAAAAATATAAAGCTAAATAATTTTAATAATCAAAATAACCTTAAAACAAACTAATTTTTTTTAAGTCATTAAATACCTAAATTCAAACCAACCTTCAAAAACCATAAACTGATAAAATAACTATAGACAATTTCAAATTTATAAAGTCTAGGGCTTATGCAAGACACACAACCTTATACACACACTTTAGATGATTTGCTAGAGCAACCAAATCAAGCTTAGGCTAGGCTGGTGGTTTGGTTTGGATTGCTTGGAGTGCCTTTCCAAGAGGGTACTCATATTTGGGGTGTTTATTTTTTGTGCTATGGATGCCATATTTATATTTCTGTTGGTGCACATTTGGAGTAGGCTCATAGGTTATTTTCTATTTACTTGTACACTCACATAACATCATATATGTGCATTTTTATATACAACTCTTTTTATTCTTACAGAAGTAGAATGTACTAAGGTAAATATATAAATGTGAAGGCAATGATATAAATGTAAATATTTTAGATACTTGTATAGCTAGATTGAGTTGTCTAGTGTAAAGAGTTGTAAAAGAATTAAAAATAATTATATTTTTATGCACTTGTAGATTCCAAAAGGAAATGATTATTCTTCTTTTGAAGATCATTATCTTTTGAAATTTAATAAAAAATTTAGAAGCAAGAAGGTTGAAGATAGAAATAAATAATCATACTCAAATCTATATTGAATAGGAATAAAAATCTATATTAGTTGTTGGTAAATACTGACCATCTTTACTTTACAGCAGACATAGGATTCTACTTTGAGAAATTATCAATGAATAAAAGTTTTTATTTATATATTATTATTCATGCATCATTTCATTGCATAATCAAGTATATGTTGTAGAGTCATAATTAAAGTTTCCTAAATTATATGTTTTTGATTCTTAGGATAGATCCATCCAATCTTGCGTTCATATGAGGTGTTTTTATGTTTAGGATTGTTAGTTGGCCATTCACTCTAAGCAAGTATAGGTCTAGATTGTATATATCTCTTAGTCTCTATACATCACTTTTATTCACTCCTAAAATCCAAAAAGCTGAATTTTAAATCTAAATTTCAGATCCAAATCAAAGATTTATAATCTAAAGCTTGTATATTAAAATCCTGATAGCCGAAGTCTTTCTTTAAATCTATATGAATTTGAAAATTTTAATCTTCACTTTAATCAAAAGTATTATCTTTGGAGATACTATAGGGGCTAGCCCTTATAGGAAGTTTAGAACCTATAGCTAAAATAAATCCTACCTTAATTCCTTTCTAAGATAGGGGAAGAATATATGGATGCAGACCTAATTTTAAGTCTTAGTATTGTTTCATAATCAAAATTATAATTGAATATTATTTTTTATCCTTTGGGATGAATTGAATATTCCTTATATTATTTGATAATAAAATAAATATATTGATTTAGTTTCCTAATTAAAATAATAAGCGAATATTCTTTTTTCTCCTTAAGATGAACTGAATATTCCTTATGCTATGTTTAATTATAAAAATAAATTGACTTTCTCTTTTTAAACTGATAGTGAAATATTAGTTTATTTTTCAGGATGGTATAATTTTAATTTCTGCATATTTGACTAAGGGAACATTTAAAAAAAATCTTGTTGTAAAACCAAAATGTAAAGGTAAAAGTTGATCCACATGACCCTTACGAAGAATTGAAAAAATAAAAATATTTTTGAAATGTCGGAACCAGTACAAGCTTAGGACCATCCTACACCTCTTATAGAGTATCCTAATCTTATAGTAGAAAGAATCCATCAGAGTATCAATAAACCTACTATCCAGGCCAATAACATTGAACTAAAATATTACATAATTCAAATGGTTTAAATTTTTCAGTTTTGAAAAAAACATATTAAGGATCCTAGCCTACACTTAGCTAGCTTCTTAAAAATCTGTGCAATATTTAGGTATAATGATATCAATGATGATGATATTTGACTTATATTTTTTTTATTTTCTCTAAGGGACAAAGCTAAAATGTGATTAAATTATTTTCTCTCAGGCTCTATAATCACATGGAATGAGTTGGTAAACAAATTCCTACCTAAGTACTTCCCACCTTCAAAACTGTCAAACTTAGGACTGATATCACATCTTTTACCCAATTTGAGGGAGAGTCAATTTATGAAAGTTAGGAGAGATTTAAGAAAATTTTTAGGAAGTACTTTCATCATGCTTTATTCAATTAATTAGTTATTCAGACATTTTAGGTTGGATTAGTAGGATCATTTATGTTGATCATAGATACACCAGCTGGTGGATCTTTAATATCTAAGCCATTAGAGGATGCATATGAACTAATAGAGGAAATTGCTATAATTAATTTATAGTAGCCTTCTGATAGGGTGCATCCTAAGAGAGTAGCCAATGTGCATAAATTAAATGCATTATGTATTTTAACTACATAGATATTTATAAATTCTAAAATGTTAGACACTATTAGAGTTAGTTTAGGATTAAGATTATCTATGTAATTGAAAGATCATGATTAAATTCTATTGATGATATTAATATAATAGGGATTAAGAATGTGAATTTGATTGGAAGAGCCATCTTAATTTTTTTTGGTTAAATAATATTATTGGTGGTAATAACCAGTGGAATGCAGGTCAATCAAATTAATAATAAAATTAGAATAATTCTCAACAACCTGTAGTAAATCTTAGATCATCATATTCCCTTAATTTTAGCAAAACAATCTATTCAGAGAGAGGGAATCGCCTTTGGAAGAGATTGTGATTCAGTTAGGAACCCAATTGTAAAGTCAAACTACTTCAATTAAAAATTTAAAAATTAATTAGCAGACTTGCAATCACTTTTAGTAGTAGACCTTTTGAAACATTTCCCATTAATACTAAAATTAATCCAAAGGAACAAAAGAGCAAGATGGAGAGCACTTGAGAAGTGATGGTGATTCATTATGGCCAAAATGACATATTTAAGAAAGTCAGGTTGAAGACTATAAATATATTATTCATGGGAGACAACCCAATTGTGTTTCAAGTTTTGAGTTTCTAATGTGTTATTTTTTTTGTCTTAGTCTTTATTTACTTGTGTTTACCTTATTTTGTTATGTTATTTATATTTAATTTAAGTTTTTTTATGCTTAACTATTGAGTATTGTTCTCTACATAGCACTTGCACTTTGATTATTTGTTTAGCCATAATAAAAATGATAATTAAAAATTATGTACAACTAAGGTTGACTACTAGTTGGGAAAATTATTTTCTTCAAAGGTGTTCTCACGAGCAATCTAGAAATACAAGAGGAAGAGTGGTAACAAAAATTACAAAGAGATCCATACCTTTGAGTAACCTTATGAACCCTTCACACTCCACTTGCAAGAAATATCTTTCAAATAGTTTCTTATACTCTCTCTTTCAATTGCCGTTGAAAAATCATGAAGACAAGACTTTTTTACATGAGTTTTTAGTGGGCCTTTTATACAAAAGACATGAAAAACTGTCCAGAAAACTAAAATTTTTAATTTTGAGCGTACACGTTTATACAGTACGATCGGATTTCGTACGTACAAACAGTTCAAATACTGTTACATAAAAATGTGTTTTGAATCAGTACGAAATCATTTTGTACATGATCATCATCTGGAATGAACCATGTTTGTCGGGTGCGAATAGTTAGAAATTTTTTGAGTACATCGGTACGAAGGACCACACAATTTCATACTCTGGATGGCATACATATGATGACATCATCATTCAGTGTGATCAGTTATAAAAAATTTTAAATTCTTCTGAGCAAAACATCAAGATGAAATGGGACCTCATAATTTCATACTCTGTAAGACATGTACGAACTGTGATCATACAAGATGATTCATACTTAAAAAAATATTTTTGTGCAAACAAGAACTCATCCTTTTTGTACTTTGGAAGGCATGTATGAATTGGGTTAATATAGTACGATCCATACTTAAAAAAATATTTTTTGAGCTATAAAGACCCATCTATTTCTTACTTTAGAAGGCATGTACAAACTAGGTTAGTACAATATGATCCGTACTTAGAAAAAAATATTTTTGAGTGAATAGGGACCCATTTATTTCATACTCTAGAAGGCATATATGAATGGGGTTCATATATTATAATCCATATTTTAAAAAAAATTATTTCTATTTGTTTGACTACTAGTTGGGAAAATAACATATCAGATCATCCCGTATGAACTGATATTATACAGTACGATCAGTTTTAAAAAATTTATATTTTAAACTCTCCCCTAGTGTGTATGTGTTCAGTTACTCAATTACAATCACACTCTCTCAGACTCAATAAAATGAAAAATATAGACTTCAATTATAATAAACTCCAAACTGATCTTAATTTAAAGTCTTCAATAATCCAGAGTATGATTTTCCTGAAATATTAGTACCTATAAGAGCAAAAAAGTTCTTTCAAAATATATTAGGAGAATTAATAATCAAAGCAATAATATTTGGAATAATAAAAAAATTTATAAGTTACAAGAATATTAAACATGCAAGAACTAAGCAGCAACTATCTCAACAATAATATGATTCTAAAACTTGATATTGCCAAGGCTTATGATAATATTGATTGGTATTTCCTTTAAGATATTATGAAGTTGTTTGGTTTTGATTTAAATTTTATCAACCTTATTAAACTTTGCATTGAGAACCCTTATTTTTCTATCATTGTGAACGATAAGAGTAATGGTTTTTTAAGGCTTCTCATAGACTAAGATTGGGTGATCCCATTTCTCTGACCTTTTTCATTATTGTGGCTTAATACCTATCTAGAGGTCTTGCTGATCTTTTTAGAATTATCCTAGGCTTTACTTTAGAATTTTAAGTGGTCTTCATATATCTCACTTATGCTTTGATGATGATTTTATCATTTTTATGAATTCTTCGATGAATAGGATGCATAGACTTTTGAGATTCTTTCACCAATTTGAATTGGTTAGTGGTGTTAATTGTATTGTGGAAGAACTTAACTGGTTTTAGTCATGGAGTTTTGCCCTTAAAGTACCTTGGTGTGCCTCTTTATAAGGGTAGAAAGTAGTCCTTTCTATTTAATGATTTAATTACGGTGGTGCAAAACAGACTTTTATCTTGGGATTCTAATTTTTTAATCTTTGGTGGTCGATTAATTCTTATCAAAAGTGTCATTTATTCTATACTTATTTTTAGTTTTCAAACTTTGCTTTCTACTCAGGTGGTGTGTAATAGAACTGATAGAATTTTCAATAAGTTTTTTTTGGAAAGGGTATAACAGCACTTCTAAAATCCATTGGTCTTCATGGGATAAATATTGTGGTACTTCGGATGAAGGTGCTTTGGGGTGTAAGTCTATGAATGATTTGGCCTATGCACTGTCTTTTAAGTTATGGTAATATTATCAGACTATGAGGCGACCCGTCAAGCTCGCTGATTTCATGACAGAGCTTAAAATAGATGAAGCCAAAGAAGGAAAAGAATATTCTCTTCCCAAAGAAGTATGTAGGGTCATCTCGGTGGCGCCGAGTACCTTAATAAAAGAAGAATGCATGAAAGAAGTACCCTCTGAATCCTATATGATGGTTTTGCCAATGGATTACAGTTTGGAGGAGGACATATATTTTCCAGAGGAAGATTAATCAGACCCTAGCATAGCGGATGGGACATACAAACCTAGGTGGTGACTCTAAATCAACAGATGAATCCCTAGATGCAACAATGGCTGATTCTGAAGAAAATGCTCTGTTAAATGACTCTAAATCGGAGGAGATTGCTCAAGGGTAGATAAGAAGCAGCAAGATACTACCGCCTCCACCGAAGAAAGGATTCTCTAATAAAGACAAAGAGAAAGAAATAATTATCAACGATGACATTATCCTTGAAGATCCTAAGAAAAAGAAGACTTCAGCCAATGGGATAGATTATAGGATCTTATCCCATCTGAGAAAAATCCCAACACAACTCAGTATATACGACGCCTTGGTAATGTCTAAAGACCTTCGGGAGACTCTGATTCATGCTCTCAAAGATCCTGAAAGATACAAGGCATATTTTGTTGGACGTAATTTGACTGAAGTTTTACAAGCTCGTATGAGCCCTTCATTACTTTTCTGAAGAAGATATGATGCTTGGAACTGCAGACCACAATCGTCCTCTATATGTTACTGTAAAGAGCGATAAGTTGATCATCAGTCAAATCTTGATCAATCCTGGATCTTCCATAAATTTGATAAGCCTAAAAGCACTGAGATCTCTCTGCCTTGATGTGGAACACCTAGGACCAAATAAGTTGATGGTGCATGGTTTCAATAAAAAAGGGCAGAAAACCCTTGGATCATTCATGCTCCCTCTTGTATTTGGAGAGCTCCACACAGAAGCTAAATTCCACATAATTGATATATATTCTTCATTTAAGGCGCTACTAGGTCGTCCCTGGTTGCATGAATTTGATGTTGTCCCGTCAACATTATACCAGTGTATGAAATATCTCAGAGATGGAGAATAGTTCAGGATCTCTGGTGACATTCAGCATTTTATAGTTCATAAAGCAACAGTTTATGAAGATGCACAGTACTTCATGCCAAAGAATCAAAAGTCTTCGAGCTCCCTCGAAGCTAAAGCATTAAATTCAAAGACTACAAAGTGACTTGAATGAGAAGGTCAGAATAAGCAGGTGGGGAGAAAGAAGGCAAGGCCGACTCTTCCCGAAGCACCGACCATTCCAAAAGAAAAGAAATATGTACCTCATCTTGGGAGTGACACGGATGAAGATGATGTTACTCCTGTCAAATCTCGAAAAGTATACCAGTCCATGGACGAATGGAGTAGGCAGGTCGAATTTTCAAATGATGATTATGACTACGACTCTATTTATATGAATACGATGCAGAATATGTTCTCTAGAAGAATAGACATCCTATCAACTTCAGATAGTGTACTCATAGTCATGCGTGTTCCCTTACAACATTTCAAAGAAATATTCCGTGCGGGGTGCATAAAGTTGAAGAACTCGCCACCCTCTACTTGCCTCCCCTTAAAAATGGGACTGTGCCAAAGAATGTGTTATATTTCACGGGAGTGAGCGAAGAGGAGAATAATGACTGGTGTTGCATGCTCCTCGATTCTGAAGAGTTATTTCCTACAAGGCTACCTAGGTTCAATACTAAAAATATTCAGAGAATGCTATGAAAATAAGTCAATATTCCTACTACCAAGCGACAACTTCGTACAAGCTTGGGCCTATGGTATTGAAGGAATCCGCGTCCCTTACGACAGAAGGATACAGATGCATATAAGGGTATCAGATTCATCAAACAAAAATTTCTCCAGAAAGAGACTTGCCGGGCAATCACACGCATGGAAATTGAATCCGAGGATGATGTTGCTGAAGAGACATACGAGGCTGATGATTTTGATGAGCAGCCCGTAGAAGCCGAGCCTGCACCAGAAGAGCTTGAAGATGGTAGATAGGCAGCCACTATGGATGAACTAAAAGAGGTCAACTTGGGGACTGAGGAGGATCCTTGCCCAACCTTCATTAGTTCTCTCCTACTCGAAGAATAAATAAGAGAAATGAAAGAGCTCCTCTGTGAATTCAGGGACTACTTTGCCTGGACATATACTGAGATGCCCTGCTTATCCCCTGACATAACAGTTCATAGATTAGCAATCAAACCAGACGTAGCTCCCATCAAACAAACTCCAAGGAGAATGAGATTGGAGATTAAAGAACAGGTGATCGCAGAAATGAAGAAACTCATAGAGGCAGACTTCATCCGAGAAGAAAAGTATGCTAACTGGATCGCAAATATCATCCTAGTGAAGAAGAAGAATGGATAGATTCGTGTCTGCATTGACTTTAGGGACCTCAATAAGGCATGCCCAAAAGACGATTTTCCAATTCCCGTATCAGAACTTTTAGTGGATAATACGTCAAATTATGATATGTTCTCCTTCATGGACAGATCATCAGGATACAATCAAATCAAAATGGGTCCCGAAGATGAAAAGTATACATCATTTAGGATGCCCATCAGAATTTTCTACTAAACAGTCATGCCCTTTGGCCTGAAGAATGCTGGTGCCACCTACTAGCGGGTGATGACTCACATATTTGATGATTTGATACATCAGAAGGTTGAGTGTTATCTAGATGACCTTGTTGTTAAAAGCCTTAACCGAAAAGATTATTTGAAAGATCTCAGAATTGTATTTGAGAGAATCAGAAGATATGATCTAAAGATGAACCCTCTCAAATGTGCATTTGGGATATCCTCAGGCAAATTCCTGGGTTATGTTGTTCATCATCTAGGCATAGAGATCGACCCGAACAAAATTAAGGCGATCACTGAGATGCCACCATCAAGGAAACTTCGACATCTTCACTCGCTGCAAGGACAACTGGCTTTCATTTGGAGATTTATATCAAATCTATCGGGTAGGTGCTAGCCATTTTCAAAGCTAATGAAGAAGGATGTTTTTTTTAAATGGGACGGAGAATGTCAGGAAGCATTTGACAGCATCAAAAGATATCTGTTGAATCCATCCATTCTCGCAGCACCAATTCTGGGGAATCCTCTTATACTGTATACGGCTGCACTAGAAGAGTCCCTCGGAGCACTATTGGCCCAGAATAATGAAGAAGGCAAAAAAAATGCGCTCTACTACATCAGTCAAAGGTTGATTCGAGCAGAAAGCCATTTTTCCCCAATTGAAAAGCATTGTATGGCATTAATTTTTGCAGTTCAGAAACTCCGCCACTATATGCTATCCCATAAAATCACACTGATATCAAAGATCGATCCGCTGAAGTTCTTGATGACAAGACCATCATTGATAGGTCATCTAGCCAGGTGGGCAATATTATTATTACAGTTTGATATCACATACATGCCACAAAAGGCAGTGAAAGGTCAAGGCTTGGCAGATTTTCTTACTGCACATCTAATCCCAGCAGACTCTCCACTCAACGATGATTTTCCCGATGAGCAAATAATGCAGGTCGAGGAGAATGAAAAGCTACCGTTCTGGGAGATGTACTTTGACGGGGCGTCATCTATTAGACATATCCGACCTCCAAATATTGCAAGAACCCGAGCCAACATCGGTCTCATTTTCATAGCACCTGAGGGAGGTATAATGAGATTTTCAATCAGTTTGACTGAACCTCTGACGAACAACGAAGCCGAGTATGAAGCTCTATTAGCAGGGCTGGAAATTGCTATCGATGTCAGAATCTAATATCTCCAAATCTTCGGTGATTCTCAGCTCGTGATAAATCAGGTCCTTGATATCTACAAAGTTGGCAAAGTCGAATTGGCCCATTACCACCGGCGAGCCCTCCAGCTTCTAAAGCAAGTACCAAATGTTGAAACAGCTCGAGTTCCTCGAGGACAGAATGCTAAAGAAGATTGTTTGGCCAAATTAGCCAAAGAAATGGAAAACATTAAAGAGGAGCATCCTATATTCATTGGAGTTTACACTCGAAGAGTGTTGGAACCCGCTCTATTATAATTTTTGAGTGTAGAAGAAATATCAAATTCAAGCCAATAAGATAAAATTTCAGTTGACCCTCAACCTCTCCATCAGATCATTATGGAGAATTATACAGAAGAATATCATGTGGCCAAGAGACGTAAAGCTAGTCAAGCTTCAGAATCGTGGTGGCATTGTTTATATATTGAAGTCGAAAATGATTGGAGGCAGCCATTCTTTGACTACTTCAAGGAAAATAAACTCCCGACAAAAAAGTAAATGGCCGCACAAATTTGAAAAAGGGTGTTGCAATATGCATTTGTCAATAATACGTTGTACAGACGAGCTTTTGATCAAATATGGCTAAGGTGCCAAGAGACCAAGGAAGCTGATAAAATAGTAACAGAAGTTCATGAAGGACTTTGTGGAGCACATCAGTCAGGTCCTAAAATGGTCGCTAAAATCAAGAGAATGGGTTACTATTGGCCGACTATGGTCAGAAACTGTATTGATCATGCTAAGAGGTGCCACAAATGCCAAATCCACGGTGATGTTATACATCAACCGCCAAATCCTCTGCATCCAACAGTAGAATCCTGGCCATTTGAATGTTGGGGCACAGACATAATTGGGCCGATAGATCCGCCATCATCAGCGGGACACTGTTTCATTCTGGTAGCGATGGACTACTTTTCCAATTGGGTAGAAGCGGCTCCATTCAAAGAAGTCACATCGGAGCATGTGATCAATTTCTTTACCCATAATGTTATTTATAGATTTGGTGTGCCACGCTGCATAATCTCAGACAACGGTACTGCATTTAAAAGTACAAAAATCTACAAGTTCGTTGATCGTCACAAAATGGATTGACGATATTCATCTATATACAATCCTAGAGCAAATGGCTTGGCGGAGGCCTTCAATAAGACGCTGGTGAAATTGTTGAAGAAGATCCTCACCAAGAACAAAAGAGAGTGGCATACAAAGATGGATAAAGTGCTATGGGCATACCGTATAACATATAAGATGCTAACCAAAGCTACTCCTTACTCTCTAGTGTTTGGTGTTGAAGCCGTATTACTATTGGAGATTGAACTACCATCACTCCGGGTAGCAATTCAAAATGATCTCACTCAAGAGCAAAATGCCCGCCTTAGAATGGAGGAGCTCAACGCACTTGATGAAAGCAGGTTACAAGCCTAACAAAACTTAGAAATATATCGAGAAAGAATGGCAAAGTCCTTTGATCGAATGATGAGACCTCGATCATTTCAGGAAGGGGAATTGGTCCTGGTGTTGAGAAGGCCAATCATCCCACACCAAAAAATCGGTGGCAAATTTGTATCCAATTGGGAAGGCCCCTTTGTCATCGAGAAAGTGTACCAAGGAGGAGCATTTCAGTTGATCGATCTGAATGGTCAGAGGCCTATGCCACTTATCAACAACCGACATTTAAAGAAGCATCATGCATGAAAATTCTATGTCTAATGTACTTTAGAATGAGAAAAGTGCTATATGCGTATTTATCAAAGCATGCATATATTTTTATTTTAAAATTCTCTTGCATAACAAGAATGCATTTCAAAATCCCCTATCAGACTGGGGGCATTTTAAATATTTATTCTGGTTGACATCGCGTTGCTTGTCGAGATCCCTGAATAAATATTTAAAATCTCAAAGATACAAAGCTTATCCAAAATGTCCCTACGAGACAGGGGGCATTTTAAATTTTCATTTGGGTCGACATCGCGCTGCATGCCAAGATCCCCAAATGAATATTTAAAATATTAAAATTCCAAATTTATTCAATTCTAGAATGTCCCTGCCAGACAGGGGGCAATTTAAATATTTATTCGGGTCAACATCACGCTGCTTGCCGAGTCCCCGAATAAATATTTAAAATTATCAATTCAAATGTGCTTTTATGCTAAAGAATACAAATACTCCTTTTTTAAAGTATATGCAGATGATCTTTCAAAAGTAAGAGACACCATCTTCTCCAATGTATTAAGGTTCAAAAGTCAAGAAAGAAGACTTTTGTGGCTACACACTCCTATAAAATTGAACCAAAGAAGCTTGAAGTCTTTCGACAGCCTGAAGTTTAAGATTCGAATGGGTGTAAAAGGTCGGATCCAACACGCCCAAATATAGCCGGATCGCGGGCAGCTCTGTCTACTCAACAAGCCATAAGAAAGACCATAGTAGCGGAACCCCCACTTCGTTAACCCGTCAGTAGGGACTGTAGGAAGTACAAAGGAAAAATTGACTCGATAAGTTCAAGTTATCGTAGTCCGCCGAATTCTCTCAAATGATTGGAGAATCAAAGTTCCAGTGGAAGGATGAGTCTCGAACAACCACCTAATGTTCGTAGGCTCCAAAATCTTCAACTATAAAGGAGAACTCCAAATCTACCAACTTCAGTAAAATCAGCATGGGGAGCGCAATTCTCATAGCTCAAGTCTGAAGTTTGAATGGGTGAAAGAGGTCAGATCCAACAAGACCAAATATGACCGGATTGCTGGAAGCTCCATCTACTCAACAAGCCATAAGAAAGGTTGCAGTAGAGTAACCCCCATCTCAGCAACCAGAGGACAAAGAGCTATCAAATTCTAGCTCTCCCGATCTGACGAACTCAAGTGGTTTAGAATAAAGTCTTCTCAAGTGGTTAAGGATCAAGATACTACCTACGTTCGGTGCTATCAATTGAATCCAAAACCTGCAAATCCTTCAACAAATCCGTAAATTATAAAGCAAGGATCGAAGGAATTTTTCTTCAACAAGTCTGCCAAAGCACAAAGCAAAGGACCGAAGAAAATTATCCCAAAGTTCACACGAAGCCTAAGGTTTACTAAGTCGATTCCGTCATCAACAAGTCTGTCAGGCACAAAGCTCTGGACCGATGACTTTAAGCCATCGACCTAATATAAACCTAAGGGTTTAGGTCATTGGCATCTACTCCTTCAACAAGCCCGTCAAAATAAGAAGCATAGGGCTGAAGGTATAAATACCACCTGACAAGTCAGTAAAGACAAATCAGATAATCCTCCATCAATTTTCGCAGCACAAAGCATAGGAAAAAAAGAGATCAGTAACTCAACCATCTATTGATACATCCAAGAGATCTATCGAGAAAGAAAGTTTTAGTGTGACATCCAAGCAAAATTTTGGAGATCCACTAAATGAAAATCGTAGTGTGACATCCAAGCAAAATTTTGGAGATCCACTAAATGAAAACCTCAGTGTGACATACAGAACAAATCTATGGAGATTCATAAGGTCAATCAGCATATGACAAACATGATTCGATCTGGATGCATACCATATTTATTTGGGAGCATTTATTGACCTTTGTATAATGCACAAAAGAAACAAAAAAAAAAAAACTCATACCTCGTATCTACAAATTTCGCCAGATCCCGTGATTTCAGCCGAGGTTTCGCATACCTCGGATTGTCGAACCCGTAAATCCCACTGCGATCGCGTCTCTTCCCGGATATCCTGCGGCTCATCTCAATTAAAGTCCACTCGCGTCGTTAAATAGGAGACGAGAAGGCCTCCATTTTCTGCTCTGAACCACCACAAGACGCAGGAGCTCTTCCACACTCTTCTCCTTCACTCGATCGTAGAAGTTCTATTCCTCTCGCTCATCTCCTCCAGCAAGACAAGCTCGTCCCGATCTCTCCCAATCGAACCCACCACTGTAAGGCTTGCACCACTCATGCGATGCAATCACTATCCCGATCCCCCTCTATAGCTAGACATCCATATACCCGATCCCCTACTCCAGGACGCCGAATCCCTCTGCTTCTTCAGCCCGTAGAGAGAGAGAGAGAGAGAGATAGAGATAGAGAGAGAGATAGAGAGAGAGAGAGAGAGAGAGAGAAAAGAGAGAAAAGAGAGAGAGAGAGAGGAAGTAGAGAGAGAGAGAGAGAGAGAGAGAGAGGAGAGAGAGAAGAGAGAGAGAGAGGATGCCCTACCTCCATAGCCGACGTTTCTCCTCTCCAAGCCCGACATCCCCCTTTCAAGTCGATCAAAAGTTCCGACATTTTGATTGTGAGCAACAGCCGCTCGCTGTAAAGGAGATTTCCGTCTCCTTTGTTGTTGTCCGACTTGTTCTAGGATGACTTTCCTTTCTTTTTGATCAGAAGCAAAATGGGAGCTCCTAGATAGTGAAGTAACTCCTTTTTAGCGCGTTCTTTGCCTATCCCATTCAATCGGCCGAACCAGAGGAGGGAGTATTCTTCTTTTATAATAATAATAATAATAATAATAATAATTAATTAGCATTTAATATTAAAATAATTAATTAAAACTAAATCATGGTTAATTATATTAATCATAATTAATATTTGATTAATCATGATTAATCAAGATAAAATCATGTTTAATCAATATAACTTAATGATTATTAATTTAATTAATTATGTATTAATTTTAATTAATTAGTTTAAGTATAATTAATAATTTATAATTATAATTAATTATATATTAATTATAATTAATACTATAATTAGCTCTAATTAATTATTAATAAAATAAAATCCCCCCACTCTCTTTCCTCGATGTCCGTGTCGGACCGGCAAACCACCTAAGCACGCCTTTATTGGCCGTGGTAGGAGGGAACCCGGTGCGACACCTACGGCGAGGTAGGCGAGTGACCCCTCGATCCACATGTCAACCTCGACAACCCCGCAAAGGTATAAACTTTTCTAAAACTTAAAACCCTACTTCAATGTTTGTGGCAAACCGTAGAACCGCCCCAAGCACGTCTTTAGTGCGCGTGGTGTGATGGGACTCCGGTGTGGCACGTACGATGAAGCGGGGTCATTTATAAGTACCCATGAGTGGGGGGAAAGTGAAACTGTCTCTTTTTAATAAAAATGCTTTTTAAAACCCCATGCACGCTTTTATTGCACGTGGTGGGAGAAAAAAAAAAAAATACCGCCGCGGTATCTCACAAACACCAACCGTGCACGTCTTTATTGACGTGGCGGGCAGGCGGCTTCTTGGTTTTTCCCCTAAACGGGGGAGACGCCGCGAGGATGACAAATTTTTGTCTGAAATAAGGCAAGGACTTGAAACCATTTGGGATTTGTGGACTTGAATCAAGTGGACTTGATTGAACTCAAACGAACCATGTGCAGAGGACAAGAACTTGGAGTAAATCACATTGAACTTAACTTGAACCTAAATTGGAACTTAACTGAACCATAATTTAAGATTTGAATCAAACGAACAACTTGGACTTGGTTTGAATCAAGCACAGTGAACATGAGTTTGGACTTGAACTTTACAAAACAGCAGGGGACTCGACAAACGAAGGAGGTTCATATAGAACCTGAACTATACTTGAACTCAAGCATAAATTTGCAGACTTGGACTTGGATTCATATTTGCACAATAAAATGACTTATGAAATATTTGAACTTAAGTAAATTATGATTTAGTGCAAACTTGGGCTTGCAACAATGGTTATAAAAATTCAACTTGAGTCAATCTTGGACAACATGGAACTTTAATTTAATTTTGAATCAAACGCAGTCAAGAAGAACTTGATTCGGGCTCAAACTTGAATTGAATTTGCACAAAGAACTAGAACTTGAACTCATATCTGGCATGAGTTAGAGCATGATATTGGGTTCAAATGAAAAATAAATAGTCTTGATTTAATTGAAAGGCAATAATCCCAAGCTCATCGTGGCAAGTCATTTTGAAGATAAAGAATTCATATGTTTAAATATTGACTGTTTCATGACCCATGTCAAAGAATATGGAGCAAACCTACTTTGCTACTAGAGAATTAAAGATGATTCACCATTCACATAATGATGTGCTTGCAAATGATGAAAGTAGTGCATGATGAATGTGACGAATCTTTATAAAATGAAGATTACCCATGTGTATTAAATAAGCAAAAAACCTCATAAGGACACGTGGAAAAAGCTATGATAAGTGCAACAGATCCTTTGAGATAAGGCATCACCTAGTGCCAAGAAAAATGACAAGCAAGGATAGTGGATCACATAGAAGAAACGACGAGCAGTTGTGACATTTATATCAATCATGTGAAAGAGATAGTCGCCCAATAGCGAAATACACTGAAGGAAACTATGAAGAATATGATGGGCATTAGTTAGCTCATAGCAAATGATGACTAATTCATGACTAAAGAAGGTTAGTATGCCAATAAATCCAATGATCCACTCAAAGTCAATGATGATGGAGTCATGCAATAAAAGTGGTCCTTTCCTAATATAAATGCAACAACTTATCTACAAATAAAGGGGAAAAATACGCAGCAAATGCAAATACATATGATCCCTCACAGAAGATCCGCTATATGCACTATATGCTATTTGTGGACAAATACAAAAGGAATTATGATAAACACAAGTTCCTATAAATCATCATAGGAGACCTGCCATATTCACCAAGTGCCATCTATAAGAAAAATTCAAAAGGATTACAGCAAAATGCAAGCTCCTTCAGACCATTGTGGAAGACTCATCACACACACTAAATGTCATCTACGAGAAAAATATCAAAAGGCCACATCAAAAGCAAGCTTCCACGAGTCACTGTGGGAAACTCACTATGTAAGTAACATGTTATATATGAGCAAGTAAGAGATAACTACAGCGCATGCAGTCACCTATGACCAAAGCAAGAGATTAGTTAGTGCACTATGATCCACCTATAGAAATCAATAAATAGTGCATGACAGTCTACCTATACGAAGCAGCAAATAATTCTATCTAGAAGCTGCTTTGCCATGCCACCGGATCCGCAACGTCCTTGCAAGCGGACAGAAGGCATCTACAAATACTTTCAAAATACATCTGCATGTGCATTATAAATTGTATACACATAGGTACACTAAAGGAGTAAGTACAATCTCAACCCGTATGGGCCCCAGCGAGCGTGTTATTGGTACACATGTGATGTCTAGGGATGCTTCGCGGGTTACTAAACTTAAACCAGATCCTCCTAAATAGGTAAAAAGGAGTAGACAGTGTATAATAACAAAATGCCCCCAAACACCTGCATGGGCCCCGGAGAGACCTTTGTAAATGGCAATAATTTGTCATATGGTAGTCAGTCAGTTGTTACGGGTGATTAATTTCAAAGAAAGTTTTAAGTAGTGAATTCTCAAATGTCAGCACACCGATCTTACATTTAGAACATACAAAAACTTCTAGTTTGAATAATTTGGTTGAGTTCACTCAGTATTTTAACGAGGGTTATTGCATAGTATCAGAACTTGACGACTACTGTGAGTTAGCTGGAGCTGTCACAGATGTGGAGAGCAGCAGCAGCAACTGCGAGAGAGAGAAACAGGATGATGGGGATAATGATGATATGCTGAGAGGAGTATTTTCCTTTTCAGAAGATGGTTAGTCCTAAAATATCTTAATATACAAATATTGGATACACGTGTATGTCTCAGTGAAATGCTTGCCTAATAGCTAACTGAGAATAAAGAAAATTTTACTAGGCCTAAGTTTCATCAAATACGAAGCCTTCATGTAGATTCATTTCTCTTACTACACTTGTAGATTTTGTAAATGTGTGTTTGTAATTCTTGAAAAAAAATTTAGATGTGAATAGCTGCAGCTTTTCATTTCACAACCATGAGGTGAATGCTTTAGTCATATTTGTATGTACAGAACAATGTTTCTTTTAGTGCTCATTGAATGAAGTTGACATAAATTTGTAATTACATTTCCTCATGGTTGAATTTTATCCATAATCAAGGGAACAATATAAAACAATCTTTCCAAGTTTAAACTTTCGTTTGAGATGGCTTTCTGATTGCTTTTTAAATCAACTTTCTTATACTAAAAGCTAAGCTGCTTTAAGAAGCAGTAAGAAAGTCATCCCAAACGAAGCCTAAGAAGTTTTTTGTGTCAGCTTTCTTATTGCTTTCTAAAATAGTTTTCTAATATTAAAATTTCTAGTTCAAAAATTTTCTTAGAAAGCAATAAGAAAGTTGCCCCAAACGAGATTTAAATTACAACTGATATCATATACTCCTCAACCACCGCGTGGAGATCTGGCAGACCACCATTGGATGCCCTGAGCTCCACCGGACCATCACTTGAGGCCCAAACTTCCACCGGACCACCACCTAAGGCCCGAAGTTCTACGGGACCACCACTTGAGGCCCAGACTTCTGTCGTACATTCGCCGGACCACCACTTGAGTCCAGGACTTCTGCTGGTCAGAAGGATAAAAGTCAGCGGGCGATGATGGTCAGAAGAACCAAATTCTGCTGTCGACGATGGTCAGAAATATTGTTGTTTGGCGAAGGAGGTTGATACTTCCAAAATTAAATAGGGACCATCCAAACTCTGATTTAAACAAACTTATAGTTGAACTAAACGTCTCAAGAATACAAACCAAACGACATGAAATTTTACTCAATCTGAGCCCAAATGGGTCTGAATTGAGGGTCTGAAACGCTGTTGTAAGGTTCAAACTACAATTTGGATTACCAAATAGTTTACAAACATGACATGCTTATAGCCGAATTCAACAGCTCGACAAGGCAAATCCAATGAGCCTAAGATCACAGAATTTTGACATCATTAAGACTTTCAAATGTTTGAAAAATAGCGCAATTGTAGTGTCTATTAAATTTGACATTGCATGTATGGGTCTTCCAATTTAAGCTCGGCTTTGGCCTCTTTTTTGTTGCAAATTTTAATTGATCTCTTTGTAGCTCTTAAAAATTGGGAAGGATTCTTGCATGATCAGCTCTTCAGAACAACAAAATTTTGCTGGGAGGAGTTTTATGGTGTCAACCCCATGGGTTTCAAGGGTTGTCTTCTTGATTTTTACAATAATAAATGTATGCTTGAATATTTTAATGTGCGTGCTACATATTATAGATGTGCTGTGTGCACACTTGGAAACTCAAATGATTAATTAGGAATTTTGGTTTCGTTTGCAATAGCTTTTTAATTTTTTAAAAATAAATTTTTAGAACAAAAATTTCTTGAATTAAAAATTTTTGTATTAAAAAGTAGTAAGAATGTTGCCCGAACGAAGCCAAAGGTAGGTGTGGTACTTTGGAGACATGCTTGGTGGTTTTCCAAGATGGATTTGTCGTAGATGTTCAATGGTTATTTATTTGCTTGATTGATTAGATCACAACAAAAACATTGATTTTACGAAATGTTAAAATACTTAAAATTTTATTTTAATTTCTGTTTCTTTTAATATATTGAACTACTTTTTTTTATTTTAAAAATAAACTTTGTTATAATTTGGGTTAATTCAGGTCACTTCTAATTTTCACATTTAAAATGCTTAATATTATTTAATATGTAGATATATATATTTTTTATGAACTCTAAATCACTTCTCAAAAATATGAACATGTACATAACATCGAGTACAAGAAAAATCATATACTGGTTTATAAATGTAAAATGAGCTTTTTGTAAAAATTGTCATTTTGATATAAAGAATTTTTTAGAAATCATCATTCACATTATGATTACTTGTGCATGTGCTTGTTTGTGAACCTACAATGGTCTTGTCAAATTATGAAGTCAACATGCAAATCAACCCACCTGTGTTTAGGTTGGTGCTTGCATGTTGGCCCAATGAGCTCATGTGATTCATTTATGTCTTGTTATTGATTCAATTATAAATTAAATTAAATTTATTATCTAATATGTTTTGTTAAGTGTTCTTACAAGTTATAGATTACTTGTGTATTAGCAACAATAATGATGATGATATTATGTGCAAGACCAATCTAGAGTTTTGTTAAGTTAGAAATAGACTAAATAGTGATCAATCAAAAAAGATTATATGGGCTCCAAAAATTCATGTCCCAGCCTTCCCTCTTTAGGGGTAGTTTTAATGGATTAAGTTCTGGGCTAAACTTTGGGAAGACAGATTGGGTTTGTAGATAAGTCACTACACAGAGATTTCACCCTCATTTTACAAGGACTTTATGATATGGGTTCTGGTTTCCTATAGGCACAAATCCATATAGTTAATTAACCCTCCTGATAATGAGAGAGAACTATTGATTAAGGCTAGTCATCGATCATATACGTAGATATACGTGTTACCTGTCATATAATAGCAGCATGAGTTGATATTTGAAAAGTTTGATATTTAAAATTTAAAATTTCATCATCTTGTACTTTAAGTGGATGGTGGGGGAATGGATGATAAGCTTGATCAAGATCCTATGGTTATGTTGTTATAGTCCATCGTGGTCCCTATTCTACTTAGTTAGAGGAGGTAGTCGACCCAACCTAAGAGAAGGATCATTATCGGTAGCCATGGATTACATCTTTTAAGGGAACCTTGTAGACCTAAGTTGAGTATTTGTCTAAGGGGACAAATTTGAATCCAACTTAGCTAACAGAGGGTTTTGAGCCCTATCGATCATATCCGATTGATTTATATCTCAAGGATTTAGTGTCATTGGAGAGCTTATGGGCACTGATCATGACCACAATTTAGTGGTACCATTTGGTTGTCAGACACCCGATTTAGAGAACCCCGGTCATAACCATTTACATGCGGTACCATTTGGTGGTAAAACCATCGGTTAGAGGACATGTGCCACATCCTTTCTAACAAAAGGCTATTTGAGAATGAGTCCTTATGATATTATTGACAATTCATTAGCTTTTTATGAGCTGAAGTACTTTTCAATTTATCCACCTCAATAAACTGTTACAGAGGGTGAATAAGTTTTGCTTCAAGCATTTTATTGGTTGAATTTCAATTTTAATAATTTGGAATTTTGGTATTTTTGGATTTTCTTTTTGTTTGTATGGGCATTTGAATGAAATTTTGATGATTTGGAATTAACCCGTCTAGTTGAGATCTACGTTCAACACGACCATCATCAAGGTTCTATGGGCAATTTTATTTATTAATTGAACCTTGTCGAGTATATTTACTCATCGACAGATGATCAGGTTTTTAGTAGGCTTCATGCCTTTGTCATTAAATTTCATTGTTTATGGGCCTTGAAGGCCTAATATGAACGCATTAAAATAAATATCTTGGATGACACCATGACCGCACATTTATTTGATGGTTCAAACTGTGTTGATTCCTATTGATATGTATAGAAGGATCGAGTTCATACTTGATTTCACTTACTAACCCGCGCATCATCCTCAGAAATCTTGTGTGTACTCATAACATGCTCGCCAGGGCCCATGTAGGTGTATGATTGCCATTGCATTTTTTTGTATTTTTGTGTATGCATATTGCAATGTATGTGTGGGAGCATTTTTGGGTATACGCCGGGTCTTCTACAACATCTTGTAGAAGTTCATATCCACTGTATGTTATCTTCACTCGAGGTGGATTGATACATTCATCGACCATTGAATAATAGTTGATATTAGGGGTGTTATATTATTTATTAATTTGTCATTAATTAACACAAAAAATTTATTTATCTCTTGCACCTTATACATTCTTACTTCGCCGTCTATATGCTGATATTGGATGTTCGATGTTGCTACATTTAACAATGTTACCTTCATACATGTTGATCGAATAATTTCTATCTTCATTGTAATTTGATGTCTTGGGTTGTAAATGACGCATTGCATGAGTTTTAATTCTTTTTGCATGTCTTGGTAGAGGCTTTATCACATACGTCGCATATTGACAACGAGGAAGTTGTCAAATTTGTTGTACACCTTTTGTATTCCCCTCATGAACATACTTAAACATTTATTGCACTTATCCTTGTTTATTTGTAGGTATGATTAACGTAATCATTATGAATTAGTCATAATTGCTCATGGATGGGTTATAGTATACATCCAATGTTTCATTCTATTGGTTGCAATCAAATCACATATTTCCTTCGATGGTCTTATGTTGGTATTGACTATCAAATGCCTCATTTGTCATGCATATTTTGCTACATATTCATGAATAATTCATGTCATACACCCCAATCATTTTTTCCCTTGCTTGTGTGTTCATTAGACATCTCTCTTCCAGGTTATTATGTGCATGTGAACATCACATATATTCATTATTCCTTAAATGAAAGGAATCCTCTACCTACTTGTTGACATCCATTTGAATAATGCAAAATTTTAATCAGTATTGGCCTCATTATACTTGATTAAGCATTTAATAATTTAAATTCCAATTTTTTGATGAAATTTTCTAAGTTCAAATTAAGAATTTCGCCATGTCATTTAAGTCCAAATCCTCTGTAGTCAAATTGCAAGTCTTTGCTTGTGTTCAAATTATCCAAATCTTGCCTAATCAATATCCAAATGAAGTTCAAGTTCAAGCTTATTTCATTTAAATTCAAGTTTCATTATTAATAATTTGTATTATGTTCAAATACTAAGTCCAAGTTCATGACCTCTATCATTTAGTTTGTAAATTCAGGTTCTATATTTAATTCTTTTTCAATTATCCAAATTCAAGCTCCCCTTCTTTTATTCATTTAGGTTCAAATTATGTCTTTTGTGATCATTCAAGTTCATATTAAATCCATTGCAATTCATTTTTAGTTTGCCACTGGTTCAAATTCAAGTTTGAGTACTCACCATAAATTTTGACAGCCTCTCGGTGCCTCCCCCATTTAGGTGAAATTTTGGGAGACTGGGACATCCCACTATGCTCAAGAGTGTGTATGGTAGGTGTTAGATGACATCATGGTCATATTTTTTCAATCCTACCATGCTACGAGAGCATGTATGGGGCTTCAAAGTACCTCTTTGAAAAACAAAATTGGCTTTCCCCACCATACTATAAGACCACGTATAGGTACTTAAAGATGTCCCTGCCATGCTACGAGAGCGTGTATAAGGCTTATCATCCACATCATGAGCGTCGCATCGGACTTCCTCTTATCATATTACGAGAGCACGTATAGGGAATTTTCTAGCTCAACACAATCACCGAGTGTGGGATTTTTAAGTTTTGGAATTATACTTGTGCGAAGAGAGTTGATGATGAAGATTTTGACAATGATTTGCAAAGCAGTGAAGGAGAGTTATTTGTGATATTAAGATTTGGTGTGAATTTCGATGCTAAGTTGGACTAGGCATGATGTTGGTTAAGGGCCATGTTTAATTGCTCTATAGTTAGTTTATTTATTTTCACATTTACATTACTTATCATTTATTTGCCTTCATCTCCAGTAGTGATCTACTAGATTAAGGATCCACATGCAAAATCATTGAATAAATATAGTTATTGTGATTACCTAGTATATTACTCTTTCTTATGCATGATTATTTTTATATCAGTATCATATTTTATTTTGGACACTTGTCACTTACCATTTGTAAGAAATAACTTTATAAGCTTATGTAAGATAACAAATTATTATAATAATTGATATTATAATCATTTCACTCACCATCACTTAATATGTGTGTTGCTACATGTATTGAATTAGTTTAATGGAATACAATCTTATATAATATATTAATATATTATGGATAGATTACATGTCATTTTACACTTAATTCACTCCACTTATGGTATGCCTTCAATTTACAAGTTCTATCATACAAAGGTCTCTTTTATTTGGCTTAAGGTCCAAGAGTTAAGATCTCCATGGCATAAGTATAAATTTTTAATAAGTCTTTTGGCCAAAACATTTTTCAACCAAATATTCTAAGGAGAGTGCGTTTTTTTTTTTTAAATAACATGTTAAATTTTTTGTATGTCCATTGATCACAAATTGCAATATATTACATTATATTATTAGACATTATCTTCTATGTTTGAAAATGTTAAATATTATATTTAAATAGTAAATCAATTATTTATTTTCAACAAGTAATCTTTCCAAAAGTTTTGTGCACATTTTTAATTTGAAAACTAGAAAAGATAATATGTTTTATGTAAGCTCTCATATATATATATATAAAGGGGGGGAGAGAGAGAGAGAGAGAGAGAGAGAGAGAGAGAGAGAGAGAGAGAGAG
>NW_021318952.1:1172770-1193987 GCF_001605985.2 Dendrobium catenatum | reverse complement strand
AAAGGGAGGGAGAGAGAGAGAGAGAGAGAGAGAGAGAGAGAGAGAGAGAGAGAGAGAGAGAGAGAGATCTTTCTAAGGTAAGTGAGAAGATAGTTGAAGAAAAAGTAATTCTTATGAAGAACATTACCAAATTAAATGGTAAAGTGATTTTAAAGCACTCATCTCCACGACAAATTTACAATCATGTTCCAAAAAGTATGAAATGAATGGATTTCAAATGTTTATGTAGATTTACTTTTTTGTATTCAATATTTTAAAATATAACTATAAATCTAATAAAAAATAAGCAAAAATCTTTGAAAGAAAAAACAAGGAACAACAACTTAAGCATGACTTATCTATACTTTATGATAAAATAGTCTCTTGCTTACTACTTGAATTAGAAAATAAAAAATGTAAGGAAAGATTGTGATGTTGAATCTACTCATAATATATCTATATTAAGGGGTTATTTGGTTTGATGAAAAGTGAGAATAAAGTATTCCAAATGTAGGGCATTTAGAAAATTTGATGTTTGGTTTAATGAAAAAGTAATAAATCAAGATTTATAAACTTATTTTTTGTATACTTTGCCTAGTGCTTCTAATACTTATTATGGTTGACAATGTCATATTTCATGTGTGCTTATGTAAGAGATTCGTGTAGTATTTACCTACATGAATCTAGTTTTATAAATGTCACCAATTTTAAGGGATGATAATCTAATTTGATTGAACTAGTTATACTGGATGATGCATTATATCATATTGGATGACTAGCTCAAATACTTGAACTGATCCTAAATTGCAGATAATATTCATACAATACTAACAATTGTGGGCTCAAAAATTTGGCCCCAGCCTCCCCTATTGCTTTTTGGGGGTGTTTTAACGGATTAAGTTCTTGGGTAAATTTTGGGAAGGTAGATTGGGTTTGTGGATCTGAGTTTTGGTTTCCTATAGGTACAAGCCCTATAGTTAATTACCCCTCCTGATAATGAGATAGAATTTTGAATTAAGGCTAGTCATCAATTATATACATAGAGATATATTTTATCAGGCATATAATAGTATCATAGGCGTTTGACATTTAAAGAGTTTGATTCATAAAATTTGAAATTGCACCATCTTGCAATTAAAGTGGATGCTAGGGGAATGAACTATGGACCCAATCAAGATCCCATGATTTCATCATCTTGAGCCATCGTGGTCCCTGGTCTACTTAGTCAGAGGAGGTAGTTGACCCAATCTGATAGAAGAATTCTTGTTGGTAGCCATTGGTTTCTTAGTTCAAGGGTACCTTGAAGACCGGGGGGAATATTTACCTAAGGGACAAATTTGAATCCACCTTATCTAATAGAGGGATTTGTGCTCTATCAATTATATCATATTGATTCATATCTCAAGGATTTGATGTCATTGAGGAGCTTACAAGCTCTAGCCATAATAGAATTTGATTGTGCCATTTAGCAAAAAACCACCTGGTTTCAAGGGGCCAGGTCATAATCATTTAGCCTGCAATGCCATTTGGTGACAAAACTGTTGGTTAGAGGATACATTCCATATCCTTACTGGTGGGAAATTATTTGAGATTTATATTCTCAACCAGACATTAGCCCTTTGTGAGCTAAAATAGTTTTCAATTTATTTACCTTGACAAACTATTGCTGAGGTTGTATGGATTTTGCTTTAAGTGATTTGATGGATTTTTTTAATTTTAAATATTCTAGACTTGGATGATTTTTAGAATTTTTAGATTTTAGGTATTTGGGTGGAATTTAAAAGAAAGTAGAGTTAACCCCTCAGGTTAAGTTTTACGTTTAACACGTCCATCATCAGGGTAATTATGGCGAATTCCTTATATGGGTTGAACCTTATTGACTTTGTCAACTTGCCAATAAAGGATTGGGTTCATAGTCTTTATATTTTTGGCTGATAAATTTCTTTTGTCATAGACCTTGAAGGCTTTATATGAATGTATAAAATAGATATTCCAGTAAATACATTAACTATATATATGTCTGATAATTCAAGACATATCCAATCCTATATATCCATATAAAAGGATTGGTCTCAAACTTAGGTTCTTTTATTGTCCTACACACCATTCCTAGACATCACATGTATACCCATAACATGCTTGTCAGGGCCTATACGGGTGTATGATTGTGTATGGATTTTTGTGTATTTGTGTATATAAATTGTAATGCATATGCGGAGGCTTTTTTAAAATATTTGGCAAATCTTCTACGGTGGCTTGTAGAAGTCCACATTTGTCATAAACTTTCAGCATTTGTCTATGGATAACATATTAGATGCGCAACCATTATTCATAAAGAAACTTGCAAGCCTCAATACTCTTATTTAGCCTAACATTCAAGACCTAGTTGAACTAAGACTCACTCCATAATGATTTGATCTAACTTTCTCTTCCCATAACTCATATAGAAATTAACAAGAAATTCCTTAATTATGTCATCATCAATATTTTTTGGTGTCATCTTAAATAAAGAATCAATCATTTCAACTTTGGATGACTATGTCCTTACTGATGCACTGTGCTTCAAAATCAATGGTCTCTATTATGAGTTGACAACTTTAGTAATTGAAGGTAGATTAGGTCATCCAGAAGAACCATGCAAGACCTCCATTCCTAAAATAATTGTTTCCTCCCTTTAGGAGATTTGAATGGAAGATGTATTAGACTGAAGCTAGATATTTATTGGCTATGGAGGTGTTATAGTTTCTTTATCTGTTGTATATCGTTTGTTACTATCGATAGAGGACCAATGTATTGGATTGATATTATGTGACTACTAATTATAAGGGCGTTATATCATATTTCACTCATAGGTAGAATACTATATGCATAAGGACTCTTTTATATTTGCTTATGGATAACATGTTAAGTGTATGGCAGGTCTTCTATGATGAGCTGTAGGAGCTTGCATATCTTCAAACTCTTGTAGCAACTATCACTTATATCTTCCAGACACCTGATGCTGGGTTGCAAAGGGATCATTGCTTTCCTATCTTATCTATGACCATTATTTATAAGTAAGCTGATGCACTCATTGCAAAATTTTGTCAATGTTTGTAGATGGATATGGTGGGGCTACTATCTCTTCCTGCATGCCTATCACAAAGACTTTCATTGAATCATAATTTTTGTAAAGAAATGTGATCTTCACTTACTAATAATTTGCCACCATTTGAAAATATATTGTAATATCTGCTACGTACAGACTTTCTTCACCTACAAGGAACTTGTATATTTACCAATACTGAGTCAATGCTTACTATGAGGGCATCTCTATAATTAATGTATACCCATTGTTGTCACCTAGAGGAGCTTGGTGTATTTTCAGGTGTTTTGGATGTGTTATGTGCAAGTCAAATTGCATTTGCCAATAAATGTTTGTATTCATTGCACATCCTCGTAGTTATGGCAACAATTTCAAATTACGAAATACATGAATTGTTATCATTCATGAACAATCCATTATATACTTTACAACTCTCTCGTTACTTAACATGTTTGCTTGCAATTTAGAGTTGATTTATCATGATTCTTTAGTATATGATTGCATGGTCACTTCATATCCCTTATAACCCCTGCAATTGTTTCAAGTTGGTCAGTTGCATGTGTCTTCATCATCACTTGTGAATGTGTTATGCTTGTAGGAGTTTGACATATTGACTTAAATGTTCATTTTGAAGCTTTTTTCACTACTACTATCATGTTTATTCATTGGTATTTATTTGAATGCATTGAGAATTAATTTTCCATGAGTCTTTGCTTGCTTGTAAATAGACCCTATTTGTAAATTCCTTGTCAACAATGATGATTTACAATATGTGAGATGAGCTTGACATCATACTCCTCCATATTTGTTTTTATTCCAATTAAGACAATCATTATAAATTTTCATTGTTTAAGAATCTCATGTTAAAGTTTATAATGTATGATCAGACTATCTGAAAGGACACCGCTCAGTGGGGAAGGAATATAAATGGTACGATCACACTATGCCGTATGAAAAAATGGTCACAACCCTTTGAGTTCTTCATAAGCGGGCCAATAGGAGGGCAGATGAGATCATATGTGCAATTGATCATTGAGGATAGTGGCTTTCACTTACACACCTTGATGAGTAATAATATGTATAACCTAATCAAAGTCATGAGATTATCCCCACCTAATACATCAGCTCGAGTGGGATTTATTTGATGTGGAATTTCATTTCCCATGGGCACAAACCCCTATGTTTAATTACATCTTAAGATGAGGCCTAAAAAGACTCTCGATTATGGACTATACATTATTCTCTTAGATGGGATTGACAAATATGGAGGAGTCTAGGAACTTCCTATTTAAAAGGAAAGAAAGTTTCAACTTGGCTTAGTCAATATGCACGACTCATATCATCATCCGAAAGGACAAAGGTAGAGAAAAGAAACTAAAGAAAGACAACACTTCACTATGAGTATATAAGAGAGAAAGATGGAGGTGGTATCATCCATGTGATGTGAATAGTTCAAATTTATAGCCTCTAAATGATAGAAGTCTCACCCACCGATGAGATGTACTATGGGACATTGATAGTAGTAGCCTTGAACCCTAAATCTATAGGGGGATTAATATTCTTCACATAATACTAACACCCGTAACCTAGCTAATGCATTCTGGATTTATATCCTTCTTAGAAAGGAAGGCTAGCTAACCACCTAATTATATAAAATCCATGCTGTCTGGTCTTTATGAAAGATGGGTGTGTGGTTGAGTCTTTGGAAATTAAAGCTAACATCTTGAGAGGTTCCTAAGTGGCCTTGTACTTATGAGGGATAGTATGTGAAAGTTCATTAGGGATGTTAGGCCCTATGAACTAGCCCAAGGCTAATTAAAAGAGAGAGGTGAATTGATATTTTAACAAATATTTAATCCAAATACAACAAACCAAGATCCCCATAAAGAAATCAATGATGCAGAAAAATTAAATATGGAAGTAATAAAGGAAGGAACACACCCGATTTATAGTGGTTCGATCAAACCTTGACATACGCCCACTCCTTGGAGGCACCCTCCAAGTATTGCACTATAAAAGTGTCTCTTCTTTAGCCCCCATAGCAAGGCGGAGAAGCCCTTACAAAATCACTTCCACCTTCCCTGGTGCGACGGAGTCGCCGGGTCTTTTGACACCAAAGAGATCTTCTTCTTTGGTGAACTTCCTCAAGACAAGCCTTGAATCCGAGGGTATTAAGGTGCAAGTCTGCCGGAGCAACCATGTGGAATCCCCCTCCACACTCCCTTGAGTCCCCCCTCATAGGATCTTCTCCCTCTCAGACTTCACCCATTCCTCACTGCCTTTCAAGCTCTCTCTTCAAGTTCCACCCAAAATAACGAAGCTATAATAGCTGCCAAAGACACTTACAAGAGTGCATAGTCAAAAGCTTAAATAAAAGATCTCAAAACGAGCTCATTAATGCAACTTGCCGACTTTATCATCCAGGCCGATATAAATATCGGCCTGGATCAGCATAAATTATGCTCAATTAGCCCGGTCGGTTAGGGACGATTGGACAATTTTTGGTCATATCGTCCAGGCTGATAGGATGTCATCCTGGAGGATTAGTTCAAATATGAAGAAAATCGTTCTAAACATCGCCTTAAAAAGAAGCTGGTTGATGTCAAATCATCCCGGTCGATTCTGAGATCAACCCGGACGATGTGATCATGTAAATCATCATTAATTGCTTTCCTTGATTGATCTATTTATTTAAGAAAAATTGAGCAGGATCGGCTGGGCCAATCCTGATTGGCCAGGCCGATCCACCGGGACGATGTCAAGAAATATGTAATTCCTAAATAGATTTGGTGGCTGATTCTTTCTGAATTGAGTCTATCATCCTGACCGATATAAAATCGTCCAGGATGATGTGTTTAATAACGGCTGCCTTAACAAAGATGATGCCCTAATCAGGGTTATTGTTTTTGAACTTATCATTCAGGACGATATAAATATCGTCTCGGAAGATGTTACCAAAAATAGTAAACTCTAGGGAATAGTCAGAATTCTTACAAGGTGTATGCGTGTAAAGTTACATAGCATTAAGAGTCACACTAAATACAAAATACACAAGAAAGGAAAAAAGGTACAAACAGACTCAGACCTAGTCTACCCAATCTTGAGATGATTCCAAATTGCAGTCTTGATCTTGTGAACCTAAAATTTCAGTAGATAAGGCAGTCGTTGAGAAATAAAAGTGTTTGCTATCATCAAAATCATAAACCATGAAAATATATCCGTAACAATCTACCCCTTTTTGATGGTGGCAAACATTACTATTTGAATTTGCAAAAAAACATTTTCTTCTAATCTCCCCCTCACTAGAATAAAACTTTTAAAAATAGTGGAGATAAAAAAATTATTGTTTTTAATTTTTTTTGAAAGAAAAATTACAAAAAAAGATAAAAATTTGATAGTACGTTCTCCCCCTTTAACATTATCAAAAAGAGAAGAGGCATAAACAATAAAAACGATTAAAAGATAAAAATGATCCTTAATCTAGTGAACAAAATAAATATTCTTAAAATGAAAAAGTTACCTCTTGGTTTTAATAAAAAACTTAGTAAAATTGTATTGACAACGCATAGCCTAGAAAGGTTAGAAATTTAGAATTTGATAATCCAAACTCAAGCTCTTTAAAAGGCTAAAAAACTTTTTTATTCAATATCTAAATCAAGGAATAAATTAGAGAAAGAAACAGTCATTTTTCAAATCTCCTTCCAAAAAATATATCTAATAGATGATTAATGCACGAATTGTTGAATCAGGAATCATGATTTTCAAACTCAAGCATCAAAAATATCAAGGGTTTTCTTAAGATTTGAATAAAATAGAAAAGGTAAGAATACTCCTTGTGGGCTCATTTTATGCCTCTTGTTAGTTTTTGGCGCACTTTGCGCATCTTTTTCTTTTGATCACTTTGTGTATCTTTCTCAATTTGGCGTCATTTTGCATCTTTTGATTTGGCGTCATTGGCCACTTTTTTTATGATTTGGCTTCATTGGCCTTACTTTTTTTTGAATATACTACATTTCTAAAATTTTAAAAACAAAAGTAAACACATTTTTTTGACATAACAAACTACTTGATTAAGAAAATTATGAGGTAGATTCAATAACTTGCAAAAGATTCCTATGCGATAGATAAAATGTAGGGAGATGAAAAAGATCAGTTTCAAAATTCAATTTTAAATATGATGAAGAATTTAAATCAAAAGTAGAATAACCTCTTTTAGAAAATAGATATTGAGAGTCAAAAACATGAGTTTCCTTTCTTTGATTGCTTTTAGTGAAGTGAAACACAATTTTCATAAGAATTTTAAGACAAAATAGGAGGTAGGTTTTTTATTTTTAGAAAGGTGATGTGTGTGTTAGATCAGAAATGACACATAAAAGTTTAATGAAAAAAGGAAAAATAAAAAAAATAAAATAAAAATAAAACATGTAAACATAAACATACAAACAAAGGTTTAAGCATCATCTTGCTCCTGATCAGATGATTCAGAAGAAAGGTCTGCCCAAGAAATGTTTTGCTTTTCATTATTTCCCTAGTTTATAATTTGCTTCGCTTTACCCTTTTCTTTTGCAGGAAGAATTCTCAAATTAGGGCACTGATTTTTCAAATGTCCAGGCTTCCTACATCCAAAGCAAATAACGTCAGAAGTCATTGCTTTCATCACCAACTAAGCTACCTTTTTTCGTATCTTCAGCTTTTAGCACTATCGTTTCACCTGCATCCAAAAGTCTTTGACCTAAACTTTACTCGTAGGAAATAAGTGAGCTAATCAAATTATAAATAGAATATTTATTCAAATCTTTTGATTCACAAATATTAACTACTATAGCATCAAACTTATCCAGTAGATAATGAAGAATTTTGTTAACTTTTTCAAAATTTGAAAATTCTTTTCCTAAAGCATGATGTCACAATTTGAATAAACCTAGTATACATTTCTAAGATCATCTCATAAGGTTTCATGAAAAATAGTTCATAATCATGCATTAACAATATTCAACTAGATTGCTTGATTTCACTAAGTGCCTTTGTATAATGGTGTGTAGTTTATACCCAAATTTACTTACTTCATAGTGGCACGTGGATATAACATAAAGTCTTAAAATTTAAAGCATAGAAAAAACATTTTAATGATTTTCTCAAATTTGAGGCATTATGTTGTTCTTTCCATGTTCCATTATTAAAAGGAATTTAGTTTTAATTCTCATTTATATACACATGATGGTAATGTATACTAGTTAAAATCATATGCCATATGCGAAAATCAATTGATTGCAAAAATATAGACATGCAATTTTTCAAAATCAAATGTATATGTTTTTAAACAAAGGATGTTGGTGATTGAATAAGCTTTCGCAATATTATGATTTAAAAATTAGTCATTGTTAAAATTCAAAGCTTTTTAAAACTAGATTTTATATACTTCTCTAATGCAGCTGAAAGTTCGTTAGGATGTTAGGCCCTATGAACTAGCCTAAGGCGCTAATTAAAGAGAGAGGTGAATTGGTATTTTAAAAAATCTTTAAACCAAAGACAACAAACCAAGATCCCATAAAAGAAATCAATGATGCAAAAAAAAATAAATGCGGAGTAATAAATGAAGAACACACCAGATTTATAGTGGTTATGTCAAAGCTTGACCTATCGTCCACTCCTTGGAGGACCCTCCAAGTATTGCACTAAACAAAGTGCTCTCCTTTAGCCCCCACAGCTAGGCGGAGAAGCCCTTAAAAAATCACTTCCACCTTCCCCGGTGCCGGCGGAGTCGCCGGGTCCTTCGACACACAAAGAATCTTCTCTTGGGTGAACTTCCTCAAGACAAGCTTTGTATCCGTCGGTATTAAGGGTGCAAGCCTGCTGGAAGCAACCGTGTGGAATCCCCCTCCACACTCCCTTGAGTCCCCCCTCACAGGATCTTCTCCCTCTCAGACTTCACCCATTCCTCACTCCCTTTCAAGCTCTCTGTTCAAGTTCCCCCCAAAAGAACGAAGCTACAATGGCTGCTAAAGACACTTACAAGAGTGCCTAGTCAAAAGCATAAATAGAAGATCTCAAAACAAGCTCATTAATGCAACTTGCCAACTTTATCGTCCAGGACGATATAAATATCGGCCTGGCCGATCAGATTAAATTATGCTCAATCAGCCCGGTCGGTTAGGGACGATTAGACAATTTTTGGTCATATCATCCAAGCCGATAGGATATCATCCTGGATGATAAGTTTAAATATAAGGAAAATCATCTTGAACATTGACCTAAAAAGAAGATGGCCGATGTCAAATCGTCCCGGCCGATCCTGAGATTGACCCGGATGATGTGATCATGCAAATCACCATTAATTACTTTCCTTGATTTCCAGATTTATTTAAGAAAAATTAAGCTGGATCGGCTGGGCCGATCCTGATAGGCCAGGCCAATCCACTAGGATGATGTCCAAAAATAAGTAATTTCTAAATAGATCTAGCAGTAGATTCTTTATGAATTGAGTCTATCATCCTGGCAGATACAAAATCATCCAGGATGATGTGTTTAATGACGGCTGCCTTAACAAGGATGATGCCCTAATCAGGGTTTCTATTTTTGAACCGATCATCTAGAAAGATATAAATATCATCCCGGACGATGTTACCAAAAATAGTAAACTCTAGGGAACAGTCAAAAATTCTTCCAAGGTGTATGTGTGCAAAGTTACATAACATCAGGAGTCACACCAAATACAAAAGACTCAAGAAAGGAAAAAAGGTACAAACAAACTCAGACCTAGTCTACCCAATCTTGAGCTGATTCCAAATTACAGTCTTGATCTTGTGAACCTAAAATGTCAGTAGATAAGGCAGTCGTAGAGAAATAAGAGTGTTTGCTATCATCAAAATCATAAACCATGAAAATAGATCCGTAATAGTATGCTTTCTAAAATTAATACATTTAAATTTTGATTTTTAGTTTATTTCTAATACAATGCATGCTAGTTAAATCTCCAAATCAGAAATTTATAAAATTTAAAAGGCTTATAAAATATTTTTTTAAAAAGACTAGGATTCCCTAGGTTCAGCACCTCATCCTCATAGGTCAGATTATCTATACTCTACTCATAGGCGAGGAAGTGTCTAAATAAGGAAAGAGAGAAATGCAATAATATGCATGCAATTTTCAATGACCTACAACTTATGCCCTAGATTGTTACCTTTCTATATTATTTAATTCTTAAAATTTTAATTTTTAATTATGAGTAAAAAAGTTTTATCCTTAAAGAGCTTAGCAAAATTAGGCACATACACATGCAAGAAACAAATCGATAAAAAGTATACAATTTCTACTACGCAAGAAAAATAAACACATCAATAAAATATCAACTAGAGTAAAAAAGAGTACCCAAAAGTCCATGGTAAGTGCCATATAATATATTACACAGGGTATGCAAAAAATATAATTGGGGTCAGACTCCACTAACAACATCCTGGATTCTAATCCTATATAATGACATAAGTCTTAAAATGGGGTATTTTTAATATTGATCATTATCTTTTGGTCCTTCTATGGGTCACCTTCCTTCAGTCTTCTTATGGTTCATCCTCCATAGGATACCCAAATGAAAAGAAATTCCCTGTAAAGGGACTTTCTTTTCTCTTTGGATACCTGATATTTTATTAAAATACCTCTTTTTAATAAACATTTATAACTCTTTAATTCAAATACATTACATCCAAATTACAAAAAGAAAAATCTAGACTCTCTTGGAGGGTTATTCTAAGCAATTAAAATAAAACATTCCTAGCAGTTATATACAAAAATAAATGTACTCATATCAGCCTCACTTGATCATGTTCTTATTTATTTGGAGGCTAAGCAGCTGAAGCACCCTATAGCAATTATATATGATTTATTTTTTTTGCTCCCTTTTCAATGCTACATGAGCATTTCCACCTAATCCAAATGTTGGAATCAGGAGATTTTGGACTTGTTGCACTTGTAGATTATCCATGCTCCTTTTTGTAAAAGAAGACGCATTTTGAAAAGATATGGATCAACGAAAAACTTGCTTGGAAGGATTAAGGCTTTGAGTCACCACAAGATCACCGTGGTGGGGTCTCAATGGTGGATTTGAGTGGGGAAAGGTGGATGGAGTTTTGGAGAGCTCACACCAAAGAAGTCTTGGGCTTGGGGAGTCTTGGGAAAGAATAGTTTGCAATGCCCCCTCTAATAATGCCCTAAGATTCTAATTATAGTCTAATCCCTATGATGGATGGCCAAGATGGATCCTAGGGTTAATTAAGAGGGTCTAAGCTCCCTTGGCTATATTTTGGGTCAAGGGGAGGCTTGGATGGGTTTAAAAGCTAAAGGCGCCATAAATTTGACATAAATAGGTAAAATTTGACCAAATTAGGCTTGGCTTAACTAAGCCAAGTGTTGACTATGTCAACATGGTCAATCAGGTCCAAATTGATTAGGGTTTGAGAAAGGGAGAATTTGAAATTGATTGAAACCTAAATAAGTGTGATTTGGGCTAGTTTGGTCATCCTAGGTTGACTTGGTCAACCAGGTTGACCCATGACCTAGGTCTGGGCTTTGGAAACCTCGTTTAACTCACTAAACCAAAGGAAGTGGTCCTAGGATGTAGCTTGGTCAATTTAACCAAGTCAACTGAAAGTTTGAGTAGATTTTTCGACCTAATAGAACTGTCCCAAAGTTAACCAAGAGGGAGGGGGGGGGGGGTGAATTTGTAATTTAAAAATTCTCATGGAAATTTTGAAAATAGATTTTAATATATTTGACATAATGATAGATTCTTAGAAAATATTTTTTTATCACACTAAAATAAAAGTGCAGAAAATTAAAATTCAGTAAAAAGTAAAGAATAGATGAACACCAAATTTCATAGTGGTTTGATAAACCTAGACCTACGTCCCCTCCCTAAAAAATCCTTTTTCATGTATTTCACTAAATCAAAGTGACTCTCCTTTAGCTCCCACATCATGATGGAGAAGCCCTTATAACAACCTCTCTTTCACCAACTCAATGTGGTAGAGTACTGATGTCCTTTCTCACCCTCCTGGTGATGGCAAAGTACCAACATCCTTTCTCACCCTCCTGGTGACGGTAGAGAACCAACATCCTTTCTCACCCTCTTGATAATGGTATAGTATCAACATCCTTTTTTACCCTCCTAATGATGGAAGAGTACCCTGATCTTCTTTGAAAGTCTTCTCTCAAAAGTTTTCAAGGAAGTAGGGAGAAACTTGAAGAATAAATAAGAGATCCTTATCTTTGATTAACCTTGTGAATCCCCTCACAAATTCCTCAAAAAAAGATCTCTCAATCTTTACTCCTAAAACACCTCCCAAACACTCTCCTTTTCACTCTTGAAAGAAATTCACAGCAATAACTCTAGAAGATTAGTGGTGACAATTTTTAGGACCCTTATATATGAAAGATAAGAAAAATCATCTAGAAAACTAAAAATTTCAAGTTGAATATCTTCAAATCGTATAATATGATCGTACTTCATATGTACAAAATGTTTAAAATATCATGTACAAACCTGATTTTATATTATATCAGTCATTTGTATGAACTGATATTGTATAGTATGAATAATTTAAAACAGAACAAATTAGTTCAATACGATTCTATAAGAACCCAATTCATACAATGTGATTCTTCTGTACGAACATAATATTTTACAATATAAATAATTTAAACAAACCATGCTTTATTTGGTATGAATGTGGATGCACCCATTTCGTACTCTAGGAGTCATCTATATAAATCCCACTTCATAGAGTACAATTAGTTTAAAAATGATGAGTTTTTTCAGGATGAATTGGTACGTACCCATTTCATACTCTATGAGTCATCTATACAAAAACATTATCATATAATACTAGCAATACAAAATTTTCATGGGCATGATTTACTTAAGTTTTTTCTAGAGGAACTATCATGACAAATTGTCCAATATGATTTAAAAATTGTATAATATGATTAGTTTTTTTTTTAATAAAGTTTTGAGTCACTCCCCTAGTGTGTGTGTGCATGGTTATCCAATTACAATCATACACTCTCTTTTTTTTTTAATAGAAGATGCACTATGCATTCATGATGGAAAGAAAGAACTTACAAAGGGCAGTCCTTCCTAAACAAGTATAAAAAATTTGTAGGAAGGTATGTTTCTATAAAAGAATCCCAAAAAAAATTCCCTAACAAAGCAAACTTGGCACAAAAATCAGCCGTCTTATTACAATTTCTATGAGCAAAAAGGAAAATTACATTGTTGAAAACTTCTAAGAAAGAAAGGTCCGGCTTAGTACCTTTGTTTGTCTTCATGTTGATTGTATCTGGGAGCAACTTCATGATATTCACTTTGTCACCTTTAATGATTATTCCATTGTATTCACAAAACCAATTTTGAATGTAGTTTCCAAATGAAAGAATAGCTTTGAGTTCCAAATATGCAATGTCCCAATGAATTAACTTTCTACCATAAGCACATAACAATCTACCTTTGCAATCTCTTAGAACACCTGCTATACCCGCCATGTTATTAACAGATAGAGCTGCATCAACGTTCAGTTTAATCCAACCGTGGGGAGGGGGACACCAAGAATTGGACAGCATCGGCTGGTTGGTGTTCCAGTTCTTTTCAATTGGATTTGACTAAAGGTGAGAAACATGGGAAATAATTTCTGCAACAGCGTAAGAAATAGAAATTTTAGAATTACCATGCTTGACCATATTCCTTGATCTCCAACTTTAGTAAACTGCCAAAGCTTAGATCTTAATAAGTCCCTTATCACCTCTCTATTTTAGTGCCAAAGTACATTCGTCCAGATTTTGAAATGAAGGGACATTGAAACCACTGCTTCTCAGTTTCTGTAATATGACCTTAAGCATGCTGCATTTGATGATAATGTGTTATGTGTCTTCATTCACATGACATCCTCTCGGACAATCAGTGGTATTAGCCAATCTTCTATAACATAACCACTCCTTCGTTGGTAAAGAACCGTTCAACGCTCTCCACCAAAAAAGGTAAACTTTTTGGTCCAATTTTAACTTCTTCAGCCTATACTTGCTATACTTACTATCATTTTGAAAGCTGTTAGCTTCAGCACATAATGCTGATACAGTTTTCCCTGTGTTGGTATGAACAAGCTCAATTCTGTCCTCTATATTATTTGTCCCCTTCTCCATTTGCTGTATAGACGCTTTACCATATCTCCTGAAAAGAATTTAGATAGTTTTCCTGAATTCTAGTTACCATCTTCATCCATAAGAAAGGAAACCTTCTTGTCATCAATGTCCAACATATTACACGTAGCCGGCCATCTGTTGAGGCTTCTATCTAATATCCAATTGTCAGTATTGATATTGATATTATGACCATTATTAACCTGCCATCTAACAACTGGTTTCAGATAATCAATACCCTCTTTAATGATTTTCCAAACTATAGACACTCCTCTCTTCATGCCTTCCTCCCAAATATTGGCTCCAAATTTTTTGAAAAGAATTTTATGGAGTAGAGAATTATTGTTCTGTAAAAACATCCATGCCATTCTTGATCTTAAAGGACCCTATCTCTCCGTAGCTCCATGCATGCCAAATCCCCCTAAGCTGGTGGGTAAGCATAGAGTTTCCCAAGCAATATAATGCAAACCTTGTTTGCCATTATCTTTGTGCCAGAAGAATTTCCTACATATTTTGTCAACTTTCTTTAAAATGCTTTTAGGAGTGAGGGAGGGTGCTACCTGATAATTAATCATGCTCGAATAGGCAGTTCTGATGAGGAGAATTCTTCAAGCCAGAGAAAGCCATCTAGCTCCCCAAGAATTAAGTCTACACATTGCTTTCTCAATGATGCTGTTGTAGTCTTCAGCTTTCATTCTTCTTAAAACCAATTTAATACCCAAATAGAATAATTCTTTTCCTTCTTTATACCCCATAATTTTATTCAGATTGATTCTTCTCTTTTTGGAGACTACCTTGCCATAAAGAACAATGGATTTCTCAGAGTTGATCGCCTGGCCCGTCCAGCTGCAGTAACACTTGAAAAGTTTCTTCAGCGTTCTCAGATTTTTGCTATAAGCTTCAGTAGTTACTAGGACATCGTCTACAAATAACAAATGTGTGAGCTTCTCTTTATTTGACGCTAGTCTCATCCCCAATTGCACATAATGTTCATTAAGAGCTTTAGCTAGAAGATCTGAGCATAAAATGAACAAGCTTGGCAACAACGAACACCCCTGCCTAAATCCACATTGAGCATTAATCCACTCAATTCTTCTGCCATTAATTACAACAGAGAATTTCAGGTTTGAAACACATTGCAGAATTAGATAAATTAATCTATCAAGAAAACCTGTTAGATTCAAAATATGTTCAAGAGTTTACTAGCACATACAGTCGTACGCTTGCTCCATGTCAAGTTTAAGAAGGAAATATCCCGGCTTAGCAAAAGATGATTTCATCTTGCAAATAATTTCATTTGCAATGAGTTAATTGTCCGAAATATTCCTGCTTGGTACAAACGCACCCTGGAATTCAGAAATGACTCCCGGAAGGCAATTTTTAAATCTATTGAGAATCATACCAGCAACCATCTTGTAAATCGTTTGGCATTGGAAAATTGGCCTGAATTTGGAACACTCCATAGCATTCTGTATTTTCGGAATCAGCACAACCACCGTTTCCTTCCATTGCTCTGGTATTTCCCCTATTTTGAAAAAATTATTAACAGCATTCCATGTTGCTCTCTCCACAATGCTCCAATAATTTTTGAAAAAATAGGCATTTGCACCGTCAGCTCCAAGAGATTTGTTATTGCCCATATTATTGAGTGTTATCTTCAATTCTTCTATAGTGAATTCAGCTTCCAGAATTTTCCTCATTTTAACCTGAATGCCATCATAACTTTTGAAATTTGGCCAATTTTTCAAATCACAGCTGCGCTTGCACCACTTATTTCTGAAAAAATTCTCCATAATCTTATGGATATCTTCATGATCTGAAACCAACGATCCATCCTCCCAAGTAATTTGCAGAATATGATTGCTCTTCTTCTTGGCTGTAGCATAAGTGTGATAATATCTTGTATTTTTCTCGCCTTCATCCATCCATTGGCTTTTAGATCTTTTTCTCCACCAAGTTGAGATTCTAGCCAAGTTTGAATTAAATTCCACAACTTTGCTTCTCAATAGAATCAGATCTCCCTGAATCAAGCCTCCAACAGAAACTTCTCTATTTTGGAATTCCAAAATCTCCTGCTTTAGCACCTAGTTTCTCAAGTTCAGCTCCTTCAACTTATTTTTACTCCAATAAAAAAGGTTCTTAAGAGACCTTTTTATTTTCCTCTGAAGAATTTCATTAGCATTACCAAAGTCATTTTCCCCCAAGATTTGGTTATGATACCTTTAGCTGCCTCATACGAGCACCAAATATTTTCAAACCTGAATTCTTTATTGTAATTCCTTACTTTATCATCGAGCTGTAGGAGAACAGGACAATGATCCGATGATATTCTTGGGAGATGCTTGATAACTGCATTAGGAAAATTCAATAATAGCTTTAGAATTTAACCAAATTCTATCTAACCTTTCCCATATTCTAGCAAGGCCATCTTTGTTGTTACACCAAGTGTAGTTGGGTCCATTGAATCCAATGTCATGGTAATCATTGTTAGTCATGAATTCCTTCTTTTCTTCTGGTCCTTGAGAGAATACAAAACTTTTTCCCCCAATTTTCTCATTGCTGTTAACAAGGCAATTAAAATCTCCTCCAACTAAATAAGGATCTTCACAATTCATATTCTCTTCAATCATTTCCCAAAGTTTCCTTCTCTCATACAAATTTTTGTTACCATAAACAATGCAAACTTTGACTTTCTTGCCTTTAGGAGTAATAAGTTCACCAATAATACACTGTTTGGAAGTTACAGTCATCTTGAAAGATGCTATTCTATGTTTCCATAGAACAAGGATGCCTCCTGACTTTCCTGAAGCCGCAACATGGTGGAAATCCCAATCATTCACCACCATCCTTCTAACATCATTACAACCCAAACTTTCCATTTTTGTTTCTAACAAGCCAATGAAGAAAAGACCATTTTCAGTAATCAAGTTTCTTAAGTAGTGGGAGGCAGCCTTCTTTTTACCTCCCCTACAATTCCATACTAATATTGAAGACATTTAAATGGGTTTAGAGTGTAAGGCCTCTGCCTTGACCTCTCCTCCCTCACCTTTCCTTGTTCTATGTTTCCCTTTAATGGGTCAAAGCATTTTCATTTCTTTAGTAAGTTTGTATTTGGCACTAGACATCTTTACAGTTACCAAACTTTTTTCCACCTGCTCTTTGACATTTGGGTGTTTTGTTTCCAAAACGACCCTATTGTTTCCAGTTTGTATCTCTGCCTTTTCTTTCATTATCAACACATTCTGTTCTTCATCAATTTCTTTCAAAATTTCAAATGGGTTATTTGAAATATTCACCTCAAGCTCAGCCCTGATTTCATTATTCCCTTGTAAAACTTCTTTCTTGCTGTCTTCCATACATTCATACTCATGATTTTTAAAATCATATTTTTCTGTCTCAGGGACATCCACAAATCCCTCAATGATTTCACCTTCTTCAATTAATAGATTTACCTGATGTTGAGGTGCTGGAAGAATTTCACTCTGGTAAATGCTTGAGTTCTCTGTTCTTTCCAAATTTGCATTCTTCGACTTAATATTCCAAACATTGTTGTTTTAAGTCTTCCTCTCAACATTTTTCCTGGCCATATCCTAACTATAAACTGCATTTTGCTTCCTTCTCCTATTGTTCACCAGCACCTAAGGGCCATAGCTCTTCTTTTCTTCCTCTATTTTGAATTGCTTTGATTTTTGCAAATTCTTCTTAGAAGAATTCCTGTCTTCAACAGAATCTGCTTTCATACATTCCTCCCTCACATGACCGATTTTTCCACAATCAAAACAAAAATTTGAAATTCTTTTAAACTCGAATTTCTGATAAAATCTTTCTCCCATGCTTTCTACCCACACTCCAGCTGGTAGTTTCTGGTCAAGCTTAATTCGGACGCAGACCCTGGCAAATTCCCTTCTTCCCCAACTGAACATGTTGCCATCCAACATTAATGGTTTCCCAACTGCAGTTGCTATCCTTTCTATATTGTTTTCATCCCAGCATTGCAACGGTAACTGCGGCATTTGCATCTAAATGGGCGATGTAAGACCTTCCATAGATAACAGTGAGAATTCCGACGAACATCTTTCCATTCCAATGATATGCTATTTTACGAACCATGGTCCTCCCGTCAGGACTCCTTCCATGGCTTCGCTTGTTTTAAAAGAGCACATGAACCACCCCTTCCCTAACATTGTGAAATGGAATTTGTCAAATTGAGCCCACTGTCTTCTGAGTTCCCAAGAAACATCCTGCGGCTTAATATCTTTCCCAAATATCTTGCAAACCAGTTATTTCCCCAGCAGGTTCACATTCTTTATTTCATCTTCTTTAATTAGTTGAATCGCCTCACCATCTTCAGTGAAAATAACTTCTTCTTCTCGAAAGTTCAAATTGATGTATGGTTTCCTACTCCATACATTACCAATTTTTAGCTTTTCCATATTCTTTTCAGACAAATAATCAGCAATCTGATTCGCATTAGTCTCTTTAAATTGTTCTAATTCCACTTCCATTTGGATTACTTGTTTGAAAGATTTCAGAATAAAAACAAATTTATCAGAAAGCCGACGATTCTCAACAATATCGCTGCTATCCTGTTTAACATTCGTTTTACCAAATCCTTGCACGAAAATGTTCATGCCAGAGGAAGAAGCTTCCCGATCATGGCAGACCTCATTTGTCTCATTATTGCACGAGGTATCCATAGTTTTCATTACAGAAATTGATTCAATCGATTTACCTTTTCCAACACAATGTTGAAAAATATGAGAAACATTGCCTACGTTCTCATTTATCACCAACATACCTCTCGCTCGTCTTCTCCGAGCCTCTTCAGCATCCATAACACTTCTTGAAGTCGATTGCTCTGCAACCACTTTCCCATCCTCCAACTCCAGCAACGAAGCCGAAGAATCTATCTTCTGACCCAAGATATCCGCCGAAGAACTACGGTCATCCGCCTCCATGCGAATCTTGCAGTCAGATCACCGGCTGAAAAACCCGCGAAACCAGAATTCGAAACTTTCTCTCTCTAGTTCTTGCATCTTCTCAACAATCACACTCCCTCAAACTCAAGAAAAATAGAAAAAATATAGACTTAATTATACAAAACCTTAATCAATTTGTCTTGAATTCTATGGTAGTATGGAGTATGATTTTCTCAAAATATTAGTACACACACAACATAAAGAAAATATATCCAATGTATGTTAGGAGAAGTAGTAATCATAATAATAATATTTTGGTATCATAAAAAACTCATATGATATAAAAATATAATTTTGAAATCTAAGTTGCAATAATCTCCTCCCTTTTTATGATAGTAAAATAATTATTATTTGAGTTAACACTTAAGAAAATTTTTCTCCTAAGTTCTCTCTCAATGAGTGATCAATTTAGAAAATATGGGATTCTAATGAAAATCAAAATCACAACAAATTAAAAAGAGAAAAAAACAAACATACATAACTAAACACACATGATACATATATCACAATGCACCTAATACACACCCAATACACACATCACATAAATCACACAAAAATAATCATACACACATACATCAAACAACATCAATCAATAACTAATGACTCCCCCATTTGACAACAATAAAAAGGGAAGTACCTCTTGAAAAGATAATTTTCTATTGATAAATCTAAATAGATGATGAAGAAGAAGATTAAAAACTATTTGCAAAAGACAAAATTAGTGTCCAAAGTCACGATTTAAATCAAAGAATAATTAAGATAAGAAAAGTTAACCAGGTTCACTGCTCATTGTAGACATATCAAAATAAAAATAATTATTAGAACAATGATGAAATAAAGATTAATTAGTTTCAAATTGAATAGCGAATATTATTACTGATTAAATGTATTTGTATAAGAGATAGAAAGATAAAAGAAAAAATTGTATGAACCTTTCAATTGGCAATATTGCACATCTTTTTAATTTTTGGTACTCTTTGTGCATCATTTCTGTTTGGGATAATTTTGTTTCTCTTTTTACTTTGGCGAATATTGCATATCTCTTTAAACTAGTGGCACATTTTGTGCATCTTTTTAATTTTTGGCACACTTTATGTATCTTTTAACATTTTTTTATCTTTTTAATATTAATAAATCTTAAAAACAATTCCTATAATTAACAAAAATAAATACAATGAAAAAGAAATAAAATAAAAAATAAGACATCTATTTTGTAATAATTATAGCTAAATAATATTTATCTATAAGAACATGAAATTGATCTTCTAATCTACATCCCACCATAATTTAATTTAAAATTTTGAGAAATTAAATTTTGCAAGGAAATTTATTTATAGAGCAAATTATTTCAAAATTTTATTCTAGAGATCAAGTACATTTGATTAGTCTCTAAAAACTTAAACAAATCAAGAAGTAAAATTTCAACACAATACAAAAACATCATTTTATTTAACACTTGTAACACATACAACCAACACATCATATCAAAAAAGGAAGACCACAACATTAAGAAGCCAACACATGAAATCAAAAGAAACATATCAACAATAAGTACAAAATCTCAATAATAAGTACAATAAAGAAGTAACAACTAAAAACCTAAGGGACCATGGTCTTGAAGTGGATGAGGGGTAAACATCATAAAGTAGCTATTTATTGTAGCTAATGGCATGTTGACAAAGTAAAATTTTCCTCTAATCCACCCCATGTATTCATTATGTCTCGCATCCTGCTGGTTTAGGTGATTCTCAATTTGATTAAAACATTGTTTAAAATGAGATTCCAGTTTATCAAAACACTGGAATATTTATTGATAGGAATTCTGATAAGGTATAGGAGTAGGTGTGGGTGCGGGAGCAGGTGCTCCTTCTTCTCCCTCAGACTCTTCTCCCTTAGATCCTTGAACTCGGCTAAAAGGTGCATGGAAAGAAGCATCAATAAAGTAAATATAAAGTTGAGTAGGAGGACCAGGATGGATTAGGTTGTACTT
>NW_021318952.1:1119502-1172670 GCF_001605985.2 Dendrobium catenatum | reverse complement strand
CTACTTCTTTTCTAAAATATAATGCAACCAAATTATCATAAAAGCCACATTTTTCTTTCCTCCTATTATTGAGAAGTCCCAATATTCATAATAAGATATGTTATTGTAAAGAATAAAGGAAGTTAGATTGATACGATCCACCAGCTTTTGATGTAATAGAAGTCTCAAAATATGCCTAGATGATCCTAGTTATATTTGGGTTTAGGGTGTACAACACGGGAACGGTGATTTGACTTGAGTAATACCTCTAAGAGTTTGCCATTTAGTCTCAAAATAGTTAAAAAATATAAGATCTAAAGCGTTATGGTGCTTGCCCCGCTCTAACCCCTTTCAGTTTCATTAAGATGAAGGATGCTGCCTAAATCTTCCTTGAGTTATTCTTTTAACTGGCTTTCTTCAAAGCACATAGAAGTCATTTTTTTTCCAGATTTTTGATGTTTTTTTTTTTTTCATTTTACTTCTCATATTTGCAAGAATAAGCATGAAACGCTTCGTCAAGATGATAGGCATAAATTAAGGTGAGGATAAAATAGAATTGAGTGCAGGAAAAAAGAGCCATAACGGAAAAGTTAATGATCTTCATTGAAAATTTAAAGATTGAGCATGGCGTTTTAAATCTGAACTTTCAAAATAATTACATAGGCCTTTCTTATTATGTTTAGAAAGAAAGTTCTTTTTAAGTCTCCCTTGAAAACAAGAAATGCAGATTCGCTTTTGAAAGTTACCCATGGATGCCTTGCTGCTACTGGCCATTTTCTAGAGTAAGGACACGCAAGATGGTTTTACATTGAAAATGATTGTGAAGAAAGACCCATCGCAATACCTTTCAATTTAAAGAAAGATGACCTTCATACAGCTACAAAAAATTCCAATCATACATGTATAATTTTATTAAAATCTTGTACGATACCATAAATAATTTTTGTACATATGAATGGAAATAGCCCAAAAATGAAATGAAATTTCATAAAACTACCATTCTCAATGAGCTTATTGATACCAAGCTTTTTGACCATATGATAGTTACAAATAAACACCTATTCATCTGGACAATCAGAATAATAATGATCATAATATGTATGGTTAAGGTTTATCCATATGAGAAAATTTGAAAAATAGGATTGTATAGATGAAAATGGGATTTTCATACGTACAATCTTGATAAAAAAAGATATTTTAGAAAATATCCCCAATCGTACGAAAATTTAAAAGAACTGATTATGCTGATTAATGATGCCATTGCTATAGATGATGAGACATTGTATAGTATGATATGATTAAAAATCTTAGTTTCATTCTTGGTCAACTTCCAGAAAAAAATCATGCATAGTCTGCAGAATTTTGTACCCCAGTACGAAAAAGTTTGTATAGTATAAAGAAAACCAAACTCAAGACAACATAAACAAAACTCTATTAAAAATAATTCACACAAAGAATCTATTACATAATAATGAAAACAAAAACAACAATAATACTAGCGAAAGAAAAATTAAAACTCAAACTTAAAGAAAATAAACACAACTAACTAGCAACAAAGGAATAAAAACAAACACATTAATACATTACAAAATCCAATTTATAGAAATTTAATTTTAAGCCATTTAAGGATCAATCACATCTAATCTGGTTCTTAAGGAGTTAAATGTTTTCAAAAAATAAGTGGCTTTTGTGAAAATATCTATAGTTGATTCTTAGTAGCCAACATGCTGCCCAATCAATTTCTTTTTAGCCACTGATCTCTAATTTGAAGTGATGACCTTATATCTATATATTGGTTTTTAAAATGTTGAATTAAGATTTTTTTGTATTTTCACAAAAAAAATTGAAATAGTGTGCCAATATAAATTCCGTAAATCAATTAGCTTATTATTTTAACCAAAAAACAGTTCCACACAACTACCTAAGGCCAATGTATTCTAACTTCAACAGTAAAAAGGGCTATTAAATTATATTTTAGCTAGACCAAGAAATTAAAGAGTTTTTATAAATTGACAAGCTTCTAGAAATACTTTTTTCGATCAATTCCTATATTCTATAAAATCTTGAATCAAAAATATCAATGATTTTAAATGAAGAATGTGCTCTTAGGCATTATCAAATCCTAAGTTTTTGTATCCCAAAAGATATCTTAAAATTCTTTTAACTATAATCAATATTTGATTCCTTTGGATAAACTTGAAATCTAGCATACAAACCAAATATTAAACATTGATACTGGTTTGCTTAGGCAGCTAAGTTAAAGTGCATGATATAATTAACCTATACATTTGTTTGGATGACAGATTTTCTCTTTTAGAGTCCCATTATCTAAACTGCCATGAGAAACTCCATTGGTATACTTCACTGGTTTACAATAAATTTCATTTCATATTTCTTGAGGATGCTAATATATATTGACTGGCTAAGATAAATGTTCCATCCTCCATTTTTCTTTTATGCTAAAACTTAAAAAAAATAACTTCATGTCTCTCATTAAACTCATTTCAAATTCACTACTCATTATTATTGAAAAAATCATCACAAAGATTTTTATTGGCTGGCATCCAAATAAGATATATAAGCATATATTTTTGGAACAATTTGTAGATCATCTCTACCCTTTTTTAAGAGAGAGTCGCCGTGTCTTACACTTTCCTTTAATAAATAATCTTTCTAATAGCGAAAGTTACTTTAACACTCTCATACCAAGCTGTTTAAGGTGCCCTGTTCTAGGTCTATATAATGCCTTTTTATTAACACATAAGTGATTAGAGAATTTTGAATTTTAAAACCTGGTGGTTGCTCAACATAAAAAATCTTCATGGTATTACCTTATTTAAAAAGTCACTCTTAACATCCATTTTTGAAATTAATTTTTAAAACTTTTATAAAATAGCGGCAAACACTAATAACCACCTTAATAACTTCAAGTCTGTGCTACAGCGGTAAAACTTTCTCTTCAAAATCGCATTCATGTATACTAATTATATCCATTTTGGTCATTGAATCTTACCTTTATTTCTAATCACAACACCTGCAATCAATCATTTTATTTTTTGAGCACCCACTTTAATTCCAACAACACTGAATTTTAGGCCTTTCAATCAATATCCAAACAAACATATCAAATAAATTTGATTATCAATTTTTCTTGCATGGCTAAATAAATTCTAAAATTCCACAATAAAAGTTCTTGATTTATATAGTGCGGTTCATCATTTGATATAAAAATTGTGTTGCGTTTCACTTCTTTGTTAAGTCTATGCTAGTTTCGAACACGTCATTTGGTTCATCTAAAACAATTATTTTAGGATGACTCTTTAAAACATTTTTATTCTCTTATTGAACAAAGTATTTTTTGTCCAACATTTTGTTCTAAATTTGTCTTTTTCAAGTTTCTTTGCGGAGATATCTTTGAATTATGTCTTCCTCCAATCTTTTCCCTTTAAAAAATACCAGATTCATCAATAAGCTATAATATGGTGGCTCACTTAAAACTCCCTAAGTTCTCTATTAATAATAAACCCAATAGGATTTGCCACATACTAGATATATCTAGAAAAATTCTTTCATTAGTTTTTAGGGATCAAATTTTTCTAAAGGAGTTTTTTATCATTATTTAATTTAATGAACACCTTACATCTAAAGACATTGAAAATTATGAAAGCATTAGATGTTTTTATTCTTAAGCAAGTTTATTGGCGTGTCTGTTCAACTTAAAGATCTAATGTCTTTACCCCCTATTCGGAATATTTATAAGCCATTACTAATTGCCTTAGCCAAAAATTAATTGCGAAGTTAATATTCAACCAACATAGAGTTTCTAATTGAACTCTACTAAAAAGTTTTGTCTTTCTTTCAATAAACCCCCGCCCCTCACCATTATGTGAGGGATCCTATGTTCTGCTGAAAAGTTTGTGATCAATTCCTTTGTTATCTTTAAAAATTCTATAAAAATTTCATTTTTTTAAAACTCTCCTCCAAGCTAGAAAAAATCTATGAATATTCATTCACTTTTGAATGATTAAATTTTACACCCTAGTTTTCTCTAAATCCCAAGTAGAAAAATTTCTTAAAATTCATCAAATGCATTCATTCCTTATGAGATAAAAATCTTAACCAAGTGAATCTAAAAAATCATCAATAATTTACATACCTAAAAACTTTACCTCTAGACTACCAGTTGCCTGACTAGTCCAAAAAGACTATTATGAGTGATTGTTGCGAAGTTCCCTTCTTTTCATGAATTAATGCTTTTTTTTTGATGCATTAGCCAAAATACTCTTATTTCCTTATGCACTGCTTTGCCTACTAACTATTCATGTCCACAAGATATAGATATAATGAACCAGCTCAAGATTGCGGTAGACTAGGTCTTGAGTCACTTTGTACACTTTTCCTTTTCTTGAGTTCTATTATAAAAGGTGTGGCCTCCATAGGCCACTAAGTAACCTACATACACACACCTAGCGAAATTATGACTCGCTTTCTTAGAGACTACTATTTTATTCCGTAACATCATCCGCTTTGATTGATAATTTATATCAGTCTGGATGATCGCCGTTCAAAAATAGAAACCCTAATTCAGGCGCACAAGTTAAGGCAGCCTTCATTTAAAGCCGATCGGCCTAGATAATATTGTATCGGCTGCCGGCTGGATAGGCTCAAATTCAGAAGATTTCAGCCGCCCCGATTATATTAGGAAGCTAGTTTATTTTTTTAGAAATCATACCTAGGATATCAGCTGGATGACTGCCAGCATTATTATTCCTATTAAGGAAAGCAATTAAGCCGCTGATTGCACTCAATCCCAAAATCCAGCCAGCGCCCAACGCCCAGGGTCGGCCGCGGATGAATGCGTGGATGATTGACATTGCCAGCTCCTATCAGAGTGATGTTCAGGCATGAATTTTTCTGAATTTAACTAATCGTCTAGGCATGAATATACTATCGACCTGATGAATATAGACCAGGGAAATTGTCTAATCGCTTACCAAACTAACTAAGCTTGATTAAGCAAAATTTATGCCCTGCATTGGCAGCCCAGATAGACTCTATCATCCTGCGATGCTATAAAGCTTGATTTGTATAAAAATAAGAGCTATTTCGAATCCCTTCTTGTAATTTAAGATGTCTTTTCTACCTTAGAGGTTGATCTTTTTACTACTGTCTTTGATCGATGCAAAGCACTAGAGGAGAGCGGAGAGAGAGGCATTTTTGTGACGGCGGAGCTTGTGAGGAGTTTATCAAGCACTTAGCCTCCAAACATTTTTTCCACTTCTTCTTCTCTTCACTATAATCTCTTGCTTCCTCGAGGGTTGAGAGAGTTCTTCAGCCAATTGACAAGTATTCTCTGCCATGCCTTCAAGGAGGAAGAAAAAGGGAGCATTGTTCTCTTCCTCGCCAGGGTCGACAGAAAAGAGTTTTACTCAAACCTTTTGCGGAGGAGAGCTTCGTACCATGACTCTTTGCGAGTGGTAGTGGTATCAGAGTGTAAAGCCAAAAGAAGAGAAGTGGGAAAAAAATGTAGTCTATGCCAAGCCTTGATAGTAAATCTCCAACTGCTCCACAAGCTCCCCATCACCCAATCCTCCTCTATCTCTCACGACGCGCTCCCGTCCTCTGTCGCTGCTTGTTCCTCGAGGATGACGTAAGAAGCAGGTAGTTTAGAAGTCAAGAAGTGCACCTCTTTATAAGGTTAGAACAAAAGACTCGATATCTTAAATACCCAAACTAGTTAAATTTCATTTTCTGTGCCTAATAAGCTCTTTTAACTTATCCGCTATACCTTATCCAATTTCATACTATTATTTCTATCACTCTGCGCACTTTTAGCATTGTATCATTAGTTGTGTTAGATCTTGTGGCGGTCTTTGTGGAGTTTCCAATTCAGCTAGTATAAGTTTATGTGTAATGTTTTTAAGCAGATTCAGTTAAGATTTAAATGTGTGTATTTTTTTTAAAGACTAATGAATTTTTCACCGCCTGAGTCTCCATATGGCATCTCAGACAGCTTCGATAGAATTATATCATCCTAGCGATTATTTTAAAATTCAAGAAAAAAATGTGCGAGTGCCGCAGTTTCATAGGGCTGAACATCACTCTGATAAGGAAGCTGGCCCCTTAACATACAATGTCCTAATATCATTTCCGCTGCACCTTTATCATCCGAGACCGTTGATATCAGACAACCGGGATTCAATAAAAACAAAGTTTTGAAAACTTTTTGAATTTTAATCTTATGCTAACTACGTCGCGATTTAGACACCTGTAGATAACCTAGAGTCACAGATTAGTGGCGGCATCAGCCTAAGCTTTCTAATAGGAATAATTAATGCCTATCCTGCATATCTACCAGGAGCTGATATCCGGCCGATGCATTTTCCCTATTACTAAACCATTTAGAGCTTTAAGATTTCTGTGGAAAAAACTTGTATATCCCGGCTGGGCTGGATACTCTTATCCTTCTGATTTATCGAGAAGTCACTGACATCGCACAGTGGATGCTTATAATTATATAAAGGCCAGCCCAGTTGGTTACTATATATTATCTAGGCCACCCATCCAGGAGATGGTAATATAGCTTAAATGTGAGCTGGCTCCACCTGCTTTTTACACACTTCATCTGTCATCTGAATTGGCGAGTGTGACTGTTTCACTATGTTTGAAACGATAGAGATCTCGTAGAGTCATATCACAGTTAATGCGTGAAATATAAATATTGAATTGCTTTTTTCTGATAGCTTAAATCAATACACTGGACTGATGTTAAACGCAAATTATAGATAGCTCATTGCTATTAATATATCCACTCATGTGTCCAAAATTTTCCTAAGGTGTAGTGTGTCTGCGTTGAATAAGAGAGATTTTGTGAAGCTATAAATTGTGACTAGCGTATTCTACACACTCGTGGTGTTGAAGCGATAACTAAATTATGATACAGAGTGTTAAAGAGCAAAGAGATCAAGTGCTCTACGCACATAATAAAATTAGTACTCAGATTTTGCGCTAGTCTAATGCCTCTAAATATTAGACGTCTGGTTTTGTGCTATAGAATTACCTACTAAATTCTTTGTTGGAACATGATTGAGTATATTCAGAGCCCAAAACTTCTGTTCGAAATAAGGTAATGAATAAGAGTAAATATTTTACTAATATTCCTTAAACATATTCACTCATATACTATGTATGAAAAATCCAAGTGATTATATCCGCAACCTTTAGGTACAGCGTCAATGAATAGCATCTATCTCAGAGATTTTGAGAAAAGGTCGATAACTAGTAAAAGTGCGTATGGTATAGGAGGATGAGAGAGTGTTTTTTTAGTCATCGTTCATTATCTGATTGTTATTGATAATGCTCACTCTCGTGAGATATTTCAGTATATATTTTACTAATTGCAAATACGCAAAATATGTATACTCTATTTTAAGTAACTGACTTATTTAGAATTCATTATCTGACATAAGCGATTACGAAGAAACCTACTTGATCACTTCTAGAGGTGTTTACATTAATTTAAAATTCAATCAAAGTTGCGTGAGTACAGGCATATTTACGGTACTGCTGTAAACCAACATAGTTAAATGCCAGATTTATATGATTGAAATTTATAGATTAAAGAATGAGACACAGGGATTCTTGTGAGAAATACACAAGAGCTCAAGTAATGACCAAAACTACCCATAGGATCCCGCCTCAAAATCCATTAATCTTTGAGCGCGATATTTTTCGAAAAAGAAAAGAAACACACTCATTATGATAGGGACCTCTCAATTTATTAAACCAATTTGATTGGTAATATGCAATAAATTTATACACTTCCCAAAAGTGTTCAATTTATGAAGCCTAAAGGCCACTCGGTTATGGATCCTAAGTTGCCTTCATCACTAGCGCAGGTTTAAAAACTTTCTAAGCGAAAAGCCACAAGCATCATAACGAGTTGCGTTATAAATAAGCTTAGCCGAATAGGGTAGAGACTTTAAGGTATTAGCCATTAAAAATTTTTAAAAGGCTTTTGACTTCTTAGCATAGCGTATGCGTTCTCATATTATAAACTATATGCAGGCTTAACGATAAAATATCATGGTCGCTAATCACTGGCTACTCATATGCCTTCTAGATTGTGTCCTTTTAGACTCGTAAATGAGCACGTTTAAGCGACGATTAATCACTACTAAAGTATGAAGAATATAAAGAAAAACTCCTTGTAGCGAGAGCCAAAACACCAAGTTCAATTTGATATCACTAAAGAGACCATCATAATGAGATAAGTGAAATTTTTCTTAGAAGTACTAAAAAACTAGTGACTGTGTCTCATTGCCGCTATTGGGGTGGTTTTATGCAAGAGGAAATCATGCATTAGTGCTTTGAAGATATCCACATATCATTATAGTGCCTTATGTTGAATAAGGCATAGGAGAAGTGGCTATATGCGGATAATTCCTCTCATTCAAAGGAGCTAAAGATTGGAGGAAGAACATATTCAATAATTACTTGATGTCTCCTGCCCAAAGTGAGTATTCTAGTATCAAAGACCATATGAGATTATATCTCAGAATACAAAATCTGTTAGCGAACAAAGAGAAAGTGGGATCTTCATTGTGGTCCAATCAACGATGATAAACAATAAATAACTATAAAATCATGTGTTGAGAAGAAGATTCTCCTATATAAATTATGTCTTAACGTCAATGATATAGCCAATAGCACTCTAGAAGATTCTCCGTAGAACCTGCAAAGTGATGAGAGGAACTCACAGTAAGAACGTAATCATAAAATAGAAGAGGATAGAGAAAAAATCAGACATTTTATTGAATTTCAACTTATGATTGAATCATCACTCATATAAATCCAAAGAACTAGAAATAGGATTATCAAGCTCGCATGCAATTGCAACTCAATATCAATTTATTCATGAGGACCTTGCTTGTTCTTGTCGATTATGTGACGGGTGGAATTGATTGAAAGCCCTAAATTCCAAAGTTGTTGTTTTGGAAAGGTAGAGTGGCCGCTAACCGCCTCCTGTTCAGACGATATGAGACATATGATTGAGATTCAATGTGGTGTTGCTGATCTCTAGAAATTAACGTGTATTGAAATTCCCTCCATGGAGCTACACAAATGCACTTTTATATTTAATTCGACATTAGATATTATGAGAAATCTTCTTTTGAGTAAAGAGAAAAGTTTTACCCCTGTAAGCTCAGACTTGAGTTATTAAGGGTGTTATTAGTGTGTTGCCTATTTTAAATTTTAAATTATTTCAAATGGAGTTAAGAGTGACTATTGTTAATAAGGTTAATACATGAAGAATTTTTTATGTTGAGCAACCACCAGGTTTTTAAAAAATTCAAAATTCTCTAATCATGTGTTTAAATTAAAAAAGGCATATATAGACTAGAACAGGCACTTACAGCTTGGTATGAGAGGTTAATATTTCCTATTTCAAAGATTATTTATTAAAGGAAGGTGTAGACACCACACTCTCTTCTTAAAAGGGTAGGAGATGACATTACAAATTGTTCAAAATATCTTATAATATCTTATTTGGATCCACCAATAAAAATCTTGTTGATGATTTTTCATAAATAATGAGTAGTGAATTTGAAATGTTAATGAGAGACATGAGTTATTTTTTTTAGTTTTAGCATAAAGAAAAATTAGAGAGGAATCATTCAGCCACGTCAATATATATTAAGGACATCCTCAAGAAATATGAATGAATTATTGCTAAACCAGTGAGATCCAATGAGTTTCTCAATGCAGTTAGATAAGGACTCTAAGAGAAAATTCTGTCATTCCAAAACAAATGATAGGATTAATTATATCATCACTTTACTTAGCTGCTAGCAAACCAGTAATCATGTTTAATTATTTGTTTGTATGCTAGATTTCAAGTTTTATCCAAAGGAAATCAAATTGATTATAGTTAAAAGAATTTTAAAGATATTCTTTTGGGAATACAAAACTTAGGGGATTTGATATCCTAAGCACAATTCTTCATTTTAAAATCATTGGATATTTTGATTTCAAATTTTATAAGAATTATAGGATTGATCGAAAAAAGTATTTCAGAACTTTGTCAATTATAAAAAACTCTTTTAATTCTTGGTCTAGCAAAAAATATAATTTAAATAGCCCTTTTTACTGTTTGAAGTAGAATACATTGCCTTAGGTAGTTGTGTGGAAACATGTTTTTTGGGTTTAAATAATAAACAATTGATAGGATTCTATTGCCACTATTTTCAATTTTTTGTGAAAATACAAAAAATCTTTTTCAACATTTTAAACCAAATATATAGTATAAGGCATACTTCATTAGAGATTCCATGTGGCCTAAAAAGAGAAATTGAATTGCCACCATGTTGCTACAAGAATCAACTTATAGATATTCAGCAGAAACCACTTATTTTTGAAAAACATTTAACTCCCTAAAGAACCAGATTTAGATGTGATTGATCTTAATGCTTAAAATTAAAAATTTCTATAAAATTGGATAAATTAATGTTGTTTGTTTTATTTCCTTTGTTTTGCTAAGTTTAGTTGTTGTTTATTTCTTTAGTTGAGTTTATTTTTCTTTCCTAAGTATTATTGTTTGTTTTTGTTTTCATTATTATTTAATTAGATCTTGCTGGTGAATTATTTTTTTAAAGAGTTTTTTGTTTATGTTGTCTGAGTTTTGGTTTTCCTTTTAACTCCATACCAAACTTTTTTCGTACTGTACAAATTCTGCAGACTATGCATGATTTTTTTCTGAGTTTTGACCACATTGAAACTAAGATTTTTAATGCATATCATTACTATTACGAATGTCGTTTTCATCATCTATTACAATGTCTATCATTATCAGCATAAATCAGTTCTTTTATTTTGTACGATGGGGATATTTCTAATATCCTTTCTATCAGACTTGTACCGTTTATGAAATCCCATTTCATTCCTTATACAATCCACTATTTTTCAATTTCCATATGGATAAAACCTAACCATCATATAATGATCCATTATTATTCTTGATGTTCCCAGATGAATTAGGTGTTTATTTGTACTATCAAATATGGTCAAAAAGCTTGTATCAAATTAAGCTCATTGAGAATGTTTAGTTTTATGAAAAATTTCATTTCATTTTTGGCTATTCCCCATTCATATGTACAAAATTATTTATGTACGTACCCCGAATTTTAAAAATTAATGTTATGATTGAATTTTTGTACTGTATGGATAGGTCATCTTTCTTTAAATTGAAAGTATTTCGAGGTCTTTCTTCACAATCATTTTCAATGTAAAACCATCTTGCGTCCTTACTCTAGAAACATGGCCAGAGCAGCAAGCAATCCATGTACTTCAAAAAGCATCTTCATCTTGTTCAAGGAGACTTTTAAAAAAAGAACTTTCTTTCTAAACAAATAAGAAAGCCTATGGTAATTATTTTTTGAAGTTCAGATTACTCCCCCATCTTCATCTTTTAATTCAAAGAGGACTTAACTTTCCAGTTGCCTTCTTTTTTCCTCAAACTCAATTTCTATTTTAATCCTCACCTTAAATTTATGCCTATCATCTTGACAACGTTTCATCTTATTCTTGAATATGAGAGCTAATGAACATCATACTGGAGACTTCTATATGTCTTTAAGAAGCCAGTTAAAATAACCAAGGAAGATTTAGCACCATCCTTCATCTTAGAACTGAAGGGTTTAGAGCGCACACCATAACCTTTAGATCTAATTTTTACTATTTTTGAGGGACTAATCAAACTCTTAGAGGTATTACTCAAAGTCAATCACCGTTCCCGTGTGTACACCATAAACCAAAATACTTAGGATCATTCTAGCATTTTTGAGAACTTTCTATTACATCAAAAGCCTGGTGATCGTTATCAAATCTAACCCTTTATTCTTTACAATAACATATTCTTATTATGATATTGGACTTTCTCATTAATAGGAGGAAAGAAAATGTGGCTTTATGATATTTGGTGCAATATATTTTAGAAAAAAGAAGTACAAACTAAATCCATCCTTGGTCCTCCTAACCTCAACTTTATTAAATGTTTTTCCTACGTTTTTCTCCTACGTTTCCTCTCAGATTTTCGTGCAGTTGGCTGTTTTTCTGCTGTGGACAGCAGTTTTCCTTTGGATCCTCTTGGTTTTGGTGTGAAACACTTGGAAATCCAAGTGTTTCCTATCAGAGAGCAGAGTAAATGGTGGTTCTTAATTCAACTCCTTTTGATATAAATTGCAGTAAACATGCGCACTTTTTTGTATCCCAATCCAGTTAAAAAAGTCTCATCTTGTTGTCTAGGACTAGTGAACTTTCATATATTATCCCTAAGGCTGGTTATTTTGTACCTATTGAGCATAGAAAGTCAAACGAAGAGTAATTTGCATCCTTTTATGTTGCAACCAAGTTTCTCATTTTTTGCATTGCCCTAAGTAGGTCTCTCAAAATTTCTTCTGGTTAGCAAATAGGTCTATAGCAGCATCTTTTTGTGTGTTTTTTTTTTCCTTAATGAAAAATGCGGAAAATTCTTTCTAAATAAAAGAAAGAAAAGCATAAAAAGAAATTTAAATAAATATATGAATTAATGAAGAGAAACAAATAAACTAAAGGATATCAAACAGTGAAAAAATGGTCCAGATATTTTTAATTAAAGCCCTTCTTTTCTTAAAGATTTTTAGAGACTTATATCAATACTAGAGTCCACTTAATTATAAGATTGCGATAAAATATTGAACCGAGCTTTATTAGGGTGATTTACATACTTATCATTGAATTTTTATGTTCTCTATATCTATATCAATACTAGAGTCCACTTAATTATAAGATTGCGATAAAATATTGAACCGAGCTTTATTAGGGTGATTTACATACTTATCATTGAATTTTTATGTTCTCTATATCTGATTCTTAAGTCTTTATATTTACTTGCATAGCACATTCATTTTAAATACATCATAATATATGAATGAAATAAGTATTTCACTTTAGATTTAATTAATGTTAATGATATTTTTTTTAAAGATTATGGTGATATTATGATATACAAGTAAATATGAAGATTTAAGTGTTATATATATAAATACATAAAAATTCAATGATATGCAAATAAATCCCTCTTTGTTCTTAGCATCCTTGCTAGCATTAGAAAAGCTTATGCAGTTCCTTTGATTCTAGGAGTCCCAAAGAGTCTGGAGCAGGAGGATATCCCCAACTTCTTTCTCTTGCTTTGAACTTTTTAGCATTCTTGAGATGAAGTATATTCTCTCCTTTAATTGTGTTGTTCCCACAATAAATTTGCATTTTAAAAGGGATCCTTCTTTTAACACTTGTAGCAAATTGAGTTCCATATGTACAAGTGGCTGTTTACTTCATAGAACAGGAGTTTCAGGTCAAGGTTATATTGATTATGTTTTTAATATAGCGGAGATTCTGGTCAAAGCTTGTATGTGCTGGCAAGTCCATAGTGAAGCTTCTCCGTGAACTAAGGATAAGTTGTAAGACAAGCGGAAGGGTACTTTCCTCTGAAAATCTAAGGGATTCATCCTAAAGTTCAATGGAAATTGGTGCATGGTCTTACTGTTTTGCTTGATGTTGCTGGTTATGAGCCTTAGTGGGGCCTATTTACCTCTTAATGTGACTGGTAGATTGGACCTGGTGTTTGAATCAGATATTATTTCCTTAATTCCAGCTAAGTTGTAAGCTGTAAGCTGATCGATCTGAATAAGCTGCTTACTGGAGCAGGTACCTGCGCTTAAGCTAGTGTTGTGCATGAGAAGATGATCTTGAAGGTGAAGTTCATGAAACCTTTCTTCCCACTAATGTTATTGCATGAATTTTGAATGGGCTTCATATTTCTATTAGATTATTATTTTTTTTTTATTCTTGTACTCGTCACTGCTTGTATTGTTAAGATGGAGAGGATAGAAGTTGTTAGTGACCATGTAATTAAGAGCAAGTGCATGGCAGATGCGCTTGCTCAAATTAACTTAGTTTTTTAGCATATTTCCTGAGACTAATTGTATAAGAACATTAAAAGCTTGCTAGTAAGGATGCCTAAGATTCTCCTGTAATTGGATTAGTTTATCTTCAGCCACCTCATATTGAGAGCTTGGTAAGGAGGCAGGGAGATAAAGAAAGTAAACTTGTTTTACACAGATATATTGTCATTATATTATCTCTGATTTTGATTTGATGATTTTACACGAGATAGATTCTCATATTTTATTCAAATATATTCTATTCAAATATAGAAATATCCCAGTGGAGGCTAAAGAATGAGTGAAATTTTTTGCTCGAATGTTATCTCTGATTTTTGCTCAAATAATATTAATTAGAATATGAAAATATCATCTGATTGCTTGCTGCTCATTTATAAATTTAAATATATGAGCTGAAAATACATTTATGTGGTTATTAAGCAGAGCCGTGTAGGGAGTAGTATGTCATTATCACATATAACTTCAATTTCATCTGATAAAGATGGAAAAATCATTATCATTCGGCACGAGTTCTGAACGGGGAGATAGTGGCAATGAACAAGTGGGGATTTTGGGTTTCTGTTGTGGAACTCCACCAACCATTTGGGCCAATTTAGAAGTTGGTTTTGGGACGCTTCTCTCTCTAATTCTTCAGTTGAAAAAACAAAACAAATTAATGCTTACTTTTAGGGAACTAAATTGCCATTCAAAGCATATATCATTATATTTTTCTTTCTACATTCCAATACTTTTTTTTAATAATTTCTTTTGTATTAAAATTAGTTATGATTATATTCTTATAACAAATATCAAGCATGCTTTCAAACTTGGAGATTAATCAGCAATAAAAACTCTCAAGATGATCTAAAATTTTCCATCAAGAAGCTATCTTTTCATGCACATAGAGAACTTCCACAGTACATAGAGTCAGATTCAAACCATTTATAGATACAAATACCAAAGGTATATAATTAATATTACCTAAAAAATCAGATTTTTACTAAATTAGAGTTCTAAAAACTATTGAACATGCAATAAAACGCAAGATTTATATATTTATTGCCAGCTAAAAAAAAAAATAGCCTCTTGCAAAGTAGGAAAAAAAAAACAAAACTATCCATGCTTTTCTTGAGTATAGATGTAGTCAGTGTGAGCAATTAGTGTCCTTCTCATCAAGCACTCTTCCTCGCAAACTTTATCAAGATTGGCCTATCATAAATCCAAAAGATCTCAAATAAAAAAGCATAAATTATAAAAACACTAAAGGAAGATCATAATCAAACAAAATAGCTTACCTCTTCTTGGCTTTCCAGTGTGGCACGAGACAGTGGACGGGTTGATTGAGCTGTGGACAAAAATAGGAGAGCTGCGAGGAAAAGAAATGTATTTAGCTTATAAGTGGACATGGCTGATATATATATTTCTTTCTTTCTTTCCTGGAAGAAATGGAGAGCAAGGGCCATGAAGAAGGTTGCCCTCTACTTCCTCCATTTAAATAGCCGCCCGCCCCAATATCTACTGCTGCTGTTCATAAATGAATTGTTATTTGTTAAGAAAGTAATATTACTTCTTCATGAATTAAGTTGTTATATTATGTTTGGGATAATTTTATGGCTGCTTTATTTTTCACACAACAATTATAATTTAACTTGACTCTTATTTTATTGTTGTTTTCTCCTTATTTTATGATATTTCTGTGGTAGAAAGTTGCTTACTACAATCGTATAGTAGTAAAATTGTTTTCTCCACAGTAAATTTACAATCAACTTTATAAAATATTACAGCCATCTCAAACAAATTCTAAATATAACGAATTTTAGAAATTAATATATAAATATATATAAGCAACCAATCATAGAAAACATGGTACTACATGTGCTTATGTTATTTAACAAATGAATTCACGTATATTTTAGTTATGAAGTCTGATATTACCATCAAGACTTGTTATAAAGCTCACATCAAATTTCAAGGCAAATATAGTAGTAGTATTATCAGATTTTTAAGAGAACTTTCAGTAGTATTTTCAAGTTTTCAATATTTTATTTTTTTAATTTTCGCCCCCTTTTTTATTTTTTCATAATTAGGGATACTAATTACGAGGAGTTTTAATTAATGTTGACATTTAATCAACAATAAATTTTATATTATTTCCGAGTGGGAAGTCATTAATTCTTGAACGGGGCTTCATTGACTTCATTCAATTAAATGGCATTTATATATAACTATAATTTAAGGGAGTCATAAAGCTGAAAGGCACATTTATCGGTCTTTCAAAGTCAGGGGGGGCTCAGCTTTTGAGAAAGTTGCGAACTTTGATTAATAATGCTCTTAATTACTTGAAGAAAGCGAGGCGTGAAAAAATGTAATTATTTGACTTATCAAAAGCTAATTGGAACAGGCTTACCTAGCAGATGTAAATTTCTATCAATAAATTCATTTGATCTTAAAGCTTTAAGAATTTAGATCAGAAATTTCAAAAGCCATCGTCCCACTTTTCATAAATTTATTTACAGTGGAGAATCAACATAATATAGTTTGACCAGAGAGTTTTATTTATATTAAAAATAATTAAATTTTAGTATTGTTACGGGCTAGAATGTTCGCGACAGTAGAGTGAGTAGATAAAGTTTTTCGTCTTAGCGTTGTACAAATATCCAGCACACAAGAGAAATAAAAAACACGTTGATTTTTACATAGAAAATGCTTGAAAAGGAAAAAAATCACAGGGCATGCCTAGTTCAAATGATTGCACTAACATTTGAATGAGTTATAAAGCTCGATCCGTCCTATAATTTGAAGATAAAAAAATTATAATAACAAAGAGAGTCGGCGGAAGTCGTATGTTGATCGGTGGCCGGTGGAAGTCTGGTGACAACTAATGGTCGAGCAGTAGTCCAACGTCAGTCGGTGGCTGAGTGGAAATCCGGTGTTGGTCGGTGGTCGAGCAAAATTCCAACGACATTCGGTGGCCGGGACAGCTAATGGAAGAGCAAGAGTCCAACGTCAGTCGGTGGCTGGTGGAAATCTGATGTTGGTCGGTGGTTGGGTAGAAGTCCAACGACAGTAGGTGGCCGGGCAGAAGTTCGAAGATGTTTGGTGGCCGGGTGGAAGTCTAACAACGATAGGTGGTCCGACGGTGGTCTAGGAGCTTGGTAGCAATAGGGATCTTAGAATTCTCTTTCTTCTTCCTCTTCTTTTATTCATATTCTTCTCTTCTATGAAGAATGAAGGGTCTATTTATAATTTTTTAAGAGTGATATGACTAATAAATAGTAAAAAGATCAAGGATAGGCTGAAAGTGTTTCGAATGGATGATCAATATTGATTCCTTTGATCATAGACAATTTATCATGCATTTGAGTGTCAGAATTCAACGATCTTAGATTCGTTCTGTCGAGCCACTCAATTCAACTATAAGCATCTCATATTTGGAAATCATTTGATTGTCTAACTTATGCTTTAAGCTTTCAAATGCGCTTTAGGCCCTTAATTTGGACACATTTGGGCTCAGATTGAATAGAAATTGATGTAGTTGGGTTTGCCTCTTTGAGATGTTCAATTTGACTTTAAGTTTGATGAAATTAAAGTTTGGATGGCCATAGAATTAACTTCTAAAAATTTTTATTCAACTTTACCTCGATATTCATGCCCGATCAAGATAATTTTTTTATGATGTATCAAGTATAAATAAATCTAAATCAAGTCCTTGGAATACTTTTTTTATGTACGTCTTTTAGGGTTTGAACATTAACAAAAAATTTGTGTGCTTATATACAAGGGAACACAACAATAAGATGAATATGATGCATCCAATCTCCCTAAATTTTAAGTTCATGAAGGAACAAAAATGTCCAAAAGAAGCAATATGATATATTATATGTGATATATTCAAACCTTCTCATTGATTGATCGAAATTATTGATGATTGAAGTGCCGCATCAAAAATTTATAAAGTATATATTTTTATGCATTTAAATGACATCAATATTGATGCCTAATGACTTCAGTGACTATCATCACCATCAATCACCATCAATGTTGATGAACACCATAACTTGAAAGGATGATGGACACAGTTAACACCAACTCTAAACTTTTTATGGTAAAGCTAAGATTATGTTAAACTTTAGTTTTTGGTCTCCTCTTCTTAAGGAAGAACTATCAAATATAGTGCAAATAATCTCTTAAAGATGACTCCAATACAACAAAGCTTTTTCAGCTTTCAATATGGAATTCATCTTTTATAGTTCATGTCTACTAATTAATTTGTATCAAAGCTATCCTGAATTACGAAAAGGGCATCCTTTAAAATCGATAAAATATAACTGTAAAATTATTTTAACAAGTTAGTTGGTTTTAAGCTCTTCTCTATCATCCTCTAAGGCCATTTATGGTGCAATATATTTTTTTGTTACAATATATGTAACGTAATTTAATTAATTTAAAAGATATGTCATGAAGAATTAGTTTTTATTTAAGAAGATTTAAACGAACATGTTGCTAGAAAGGTAGACGATTTTAAAAATATTCATGGTGGTTATGACTATGGAACAATTAATAAAGATAGTGAGACCATACTAAAATTTTCATTACCTTATGATTTTATAATTGTTAATATCCTTTTTAAGAAAAGAAATAAGTATCTCATCACTTATAAGATTTGATATAGTAAAACTCAAATTGATTATTTTCTTATAAGAAAAATAGATCATTTAGATTGCAAAGATTGAAGAGTTATTCTGAGTGAAAGTTTATGTATCCAACATCGCTTATCAATTTTAGACTTTGAGATGAAGAGGTAGAAAATAAAAAATAAATTAAATCGTTGTTCTATGATTAGGTTGAAGCATTCAAGATCTTAAAATTTTGTCTACGCATAAGGAAGCTAAATTTTTGTGTGAAAAAGTAGATAGTGATATCAAGAATGATGTAAATAATGCACTTGGAGTATCAAAGAAAAAATTAACTAATAGTAAAAATAGTTGGTGGTGTAATCAAAATATGCAAAAAAGATAAAAAATAAAAAAGATTTACTATAAAATTTGGTTTAGCTGTAGAAATTGTGAAATTGGAAAAGATATAAAGAGGTCCGTAAATAATTTAAGAAAGAAATATGCAATGTAAATATTTTAGTTTTTAGTGATTTATATGATTGATTAGATGTGGGAACTCTTAATTTAAAAAAATGACAAAGAACAGTCAATAATTATTTTAGAAGTCATTATAACTCTAAATCAAAAAGTGTCTTCAACAGAACATTTATGGTATAGTGCTTTAATTACCCAATTTTTTTTTATATAGTTTTTTGACATTAGTGAAATTTTTTTAAGAAATCAACATCTATCAGTCCAAGTGGGGACTAATAGGTATCCATTTTGCAAATCGATTTGACTAAACTGCTTTAAATCTGCATAGCTAATTTATGAATATTTTTTAGTATTTTTTGGATTCTTGTATTTGAAGATATAATAATTTAATAGTTAGAATAATAGTATTTTATTATAAAATTTTTTTTACTAATGAACAAAAATTCTTTTTAAATCCATTTTTCCTTTTGATTTAGTTAACATAGAGCTTGGGGAGAAAATTAGAAAAAAATAGAGGAGAAATAAATTTAAAGCCTAATTTTGGACAACTTCGAGTCATTTTTGTATGTCGGTCCAATATATTTTGAAATAAAATTTTTTGTTGTCTACGGTTATACAATACTATACAATTGTGACACTTGCTCAATTACTCTTTAATTTTTATAATGTAATAATATATGTACATATATGATATATGCTGGAAGTTATAATGGGCCATAATCCTCTAAGATTTTGTCTTTATCAGAGAATTATTGAGAGCTATAAGGGACTAGAATCCTTTGAGATTTTATTTAAAATCACAAATATATGTGATATATCCTGGTGCTATAAACATAAAAAGAGAGTTATAAGGGATCATAATCCTTTGAGGTTCTATCTTGGTTCGAGAAATATGATATGAACTACTATATAATATGAATTTCAATTTATTTATTTATTTAGCATTGTTATTTAAATCATGGAATAACTGCTGTGCATTTATTACATCACTCAATTTAGCGATCTATTTAAACTACAATGTTTTTAAATATTCAATAAAATATTTAATAAAAGAATATTTAAAAATTTTGATTTATTTGTGTGGAATACTGAGCCATTATAGCTCATTGTGATTTTGCTTTTAATTTTCAAGATCTAGAAAGGTGAAGGAGATTATGGATTAGCAGTTCAGGATCAGATATGAAGTCATAGGTATTTCTTTATTTTAATTTTTTATATCGTCATGACTTTTAGTTATATAGCTCAATAAGTAGCTATGTACTATAGTGTAGATACATATTTTGATGAAATAAAAGAAATCTGGTGGATGAATTTAATTTCAGTATTTGAATGTTTTAGTAACTCTACATTTTATACTTTATTTCAATAAATATTGGTAGAAATTAATTAGATATTGAGATTTGTCTGTCATAGCTCAATGCGATAGGACATATTTTAGTCGGGTTAGGTTGTAATATTAGATGCTTAGGAGGGCGAACGATATATGTATAAGTTAACTAAACAAAGGTATATGAGTAGTAGAGACTTAGTTCAAGTGAAGTGTATTATGTATGAAGATCAAAAAGTACTTAATTTTAATAAAAGAGGATATTCAACAAAGGTGAATGAGATATTTTGCTAAATTTTTTTAATGAAGATTATGAGAATGCAATTTACTTTAATGACCTTAACTCTCTAAATAAAAATAAAGATTTTTATTTTTATCACATATTAATAAAATTGAAATTAAAGAGACTATAAAGAAAATGAAATGTGAAAAAATTGTTGGATCTGATAATATTCCAATAGATGTGTGGAAAATCTTAAGAGATAAAAGAAATTCTTGGCTTTCTAAACTTTTAATATTATTTTACATACTAAAAAGAATCCATATGAGTGGAGAATTAGTGTGTTGATTCTTAATTTTAAAAATAAAGGTGATGCACAAGATTGTGAGAATTATAAAAGAATTAAGTTAATGTGTCATACTTTAAAACTATGGGGGAGAGAGTTATGGAGCATAGGTTGAGGCATGACACTAATGTCCTCAAAATCAATTTGGATTCATGTCAAGTAAGTCTACTATGGAAGCTATACATTTATTGAGAGATTTGATGGAGAAGTATAGAGAGAATAAGGAGGATCTGCATAGGATATTTTTTTATTTAGAGATAGCATATGATAAAGTTCCAAGAGAAGTGCTATGGAGAGTGCTAAATAAGAAAGGGGTTAATAATGTTTATATTCAAGTCATTAATGATATGTATGTTGGAGCTCTTACTTGTGTTTAAATACAAGGTGGTTTGACTAAGTATTTTCTTATTTCAGTTGGATTACATTAAGGATCAGCCTTAAGCCCATATCTTTTTGCTTTAGTTATGGATATTCTCACTAGACATTTACAAGAGGTTGTACCCTGATGTATGTTTTTTTGCTGATGTTGTTCTTCTTGTTAATAAGACTAGAGAGGGAGTTGAAAGTAAACTTGAATTATGGAGGTCAACCTTAGAGTCTAAAGGCTTTCAATTTAGTAGATCTAAAATTGAATATATAGAGTGTAATTTTAGTAATAATAGATCTAGTGGGGGTATTGTGACTTTGGGTGATCAAGTCATTGATAAGAGCACACTTTTTAAATATATTGAGTTTATTGTTCAGAGTGATGGTGAAATAGATGATGATATTATTAATAGAATTTAAGTTGGATGGTTGAAGTGGAGGAATGCATCGAGCTTGTTGTGTTATAAAAAAGTCTCTCTTAAACTTAAGGGAAAATTCTATAAGATGGTAGTAAAACCTACAATATTTTATGGTGCAGAATCTTGGCCATTAAAAGAGAAACATAATATTAAGTTCAGTTTTGCAGAGATGAGGATGCTTAGGTGGATGAATGACTTTACTCTTTGAGACATGCGAAATGAACATATAAATGAAAAGGTTGGAGTAGCTCAAGTAGAAAATAAGATTAGAGAGAGTAGCCTTACATGGTTTGGTCACATAAAATGGTAGCCTTCTAATGACTCGGTTAGAAAAGTAGATGTATTAGATTTGACTTATGTTAAGAAAGGTAGAGGTAGACCTAAAAAAGTTGGCTATAAAATATTATAAATGACATTTCTTTATTAGATTCAGTGAGAATTATTTGATTCATAACATGATACAATGGAGAAAACGGATTCATGTAGCCTACTCCACATAGTAGGATAAATATTTATTGTTGTTGTTGTTGTTGTTGTTGTAGAGTTATGATTATTATCTAATGTCATTTTTTAAAAAAAATTGTGAATTCTTCTCTTATGCTCCTTTTTTTTCTTCTATATTTTTTCCATTTAAATTTGAGTATTTCTTGCTTTATATGTTGTTGCCTATTTTCATCATTATTTTTTCATAACTATTCTTTAAAAGCATAAAATATTATTGATATGTAACCAAAAAATTATCTTGATCAGACACGAACCTTGAGGCAAAATCAGGTTGGGAGCTTAAAAAATTAAATCCGGGACCATCTAAATTTTGATTTCAGCAAACTTACAATTGAACTGAGTGTCTTAGAAATACGAACCCAACGACACCAAATTCAACTCAATCCAAGCCCAAACTAGTCCAAACAAAGACCCGAAGCGCATTTGGAAGGTTCAATCCATAATTTGGATTACCAAATAGTTACCAAATATGGCATGTTTATAATCGAATCGAGCGGCTCGACGAGACGAATCCAATGAGCCTAAGATCATTGAATTCTGATATCATTAGAGCCTTTAAATGCCTAATAAACGGTCCCTAATCAAGTGATTCAACATCGGTTGTCCATTCAAACCACTCCCAATTTGCCCTTGATCTTCCTCCTATTTACTGGTCATGCCACTCTCAGAAAACTATAAATAGCCCCTCATTTCTCTTAAGAGGGGGGCCCAAGCAAGAAGAGAAGAGAAGAAAGAAGAGAAGGAAGAAAACGAAGAAAATGAAGAAGAATCTCCTCGACCACCACCGGAGTTCCAACCAAAGTCTCAAGTGACGCTCGAAGTCCCGCCGATCTAAAAGTGATGATGGAATTATGTCACACTTCCAAGTGACGCTGGAATTCTACCCGATCTCCATGTGACGCCGAAATTCTGTCCGACCTCCAAGTGACTCTGGAATTCCGCCCAACCACCCAACATCGTCGGATCTCTGATTATTGTTTGTAACTGCATTTCAACCCAAGACTTGAATATTGTAATTTGATTGTCCTAAATTTTAGAGACAAATCAGTCATTTGTATTCCAATCAAACATTAGTGAAAACTTTTTAGCTGGGCAAGACCCCGTTGTTTTTCATCTTTCATGGGTTTTTCATGTAAAAACTTTGGTGTTTTATTTTTCTTATGTTTGTGTGTGCTGGATATCCATGCAACACTAAGATAAAAAATTTTACCTCTATCACCATGTATATTCTAGCCCGTAAAAATTATATTTTTAAGGATTTTTCCTTACCTTGTTTAGATATATATTCTTTTTGAGAGTCACATCTTTTCTTTTCTTTTTGTTAATATCTTCATGCCTGCAGCCTACGCAATCCAATAAAAAAATTGAATCTTATATCATGTCAACTTTCGGCAAATAAGTTTTTTTTTTTTTTTTTTAGTTCTTTCAAAAATTGCTGTGCCGATGTGACATTGAGTTCATTCTATTAAATACAACACAGGTAATATTTTACGGATAAAAAATGGGTAATATTCTGACTATAATTTAATCTGTATAAATGTTAAACCTTTTTATTATAAGGTAAATAAATTATACAAATTAATTAGTTATTTAAATGTTTTACTCTTCTTAAAATAAAATCAGTAATTTAAATTTATTATGATTAAATTTAATTAAAAAAGCTTATCCTAACTTTTCTCCATGGCCTTTACTCAGCTAATATAAATCCCCCATTAAAATGGAGATTTTGGATATTTTTTATTAAACAATGATATGAGGAAATAATTTTTTTTTATTTGATCAAATAAATTGTTGATATATAATAGTTGAATCGAAAGTAATTTTCATTTTTTATATTGATAAGAAATTAAGTGATTTTATTATTATTATTTATTTGAAAGAATAATCAACATATATATAAGAATGAAATATTACCCTAATTTATTGTTATTCTTTCTCCAATATTATCTCAGCTTTTTGACTCATTAAGCTCAAGTAAACAATCAAAAATAGAAATATATTTACCCAAAAAAGAAAAAAAAAATACATTTTTGTTATTTTTTTTAATTTTTTAAATTACATCAAATCAAACCATCAAGATGTAATTATGAGGTATCAACATAGTCAATGAAATCACATCGAACACATGTTTCATATGCACCACTGATGTTTAATTTGGACGGTGCTGATGTGTCATGAAAGGGGCGGCTGCTTTATTAGCATTCCCTTGGAAATAGATAACTTCAAAATATTTTTTTTATCCATCATTAATAATTTATAATGTTTAAAATTTTAAATTGATTTTTTAATTACTTTGAATTTAGTCAATCAAATTTATTGATGAAAACTATAAAATGAAAGATCAATGATTAAAAATAATTTATTTTTTAAAGCATTCGTCTAATTCTCTATCTCTATACGTACATTTTTTTTTATCTCTATATATATGATTACTCGTAAATTCATCAAAGTGAAGCATGAATCTCAGTTCAAATTTTGAATTAGAAACTATTGGAATCAAATTTTGGATCATGAGGTCATCCATACAGCTGCACTCAACCACTAACATGTCATGCAATTGCCACCCCCAACCAAAATTATCTTATTACTACCATCATGCCACTCCCACCCTATCACCCTTATTGATCTTTAGTTGTCCAACAATCATTATTGGGTTGCTACCCCTTGATTGTAAAATCCCTCCAGATTTCAAGATTTTTTGGTGCAGTTAGTATGTACTTACCGTCTGTAACATATAATGAGCTTAAAAAGCTCAGCAGATCACCAAAAACCTACAATAGAAATCAAAGCATGATACATAAGCAAGATGCATGTCAATAAGTCAAATCATAGCTGTCACTTACACATGATCATTGAGTCAATGCAGAATAGAAATCAATGCATAAACAATAATCAGTACAGAAACGGTAGTCAAGTTCAGGTTCGTACACGGTTCGTACAAACTAACTGCACCAAAAAATCTTGAAATCTGGAGGAATTTTATGTTGATCACCACATCAAATCATTGTCTAACCACCAACAATTCCTCAGGCACCATTATCACCAATGTTGATTCATATTATTGCCTATAAGGCTAATATACATCATTGACACAAATACTGATGTCCACTAACTTTATCACCCCTAATTATCATCAGCATTGACGCATGCAATTGCCAATTGGCTTATGCACACAATCAAAACAAACATCGACTCGTGTTGACTTTGTCGCTTGATCGTTTGCACCACCAGAGTTGATACATGCTTATTAGGTTGTACACCAATGTTGATGCCGTCGACTTTGTCGCCCATCCTCAACACTAACATTGATATATATATATATATATATATATATATATATATATAAGGATGATAGAATACATCAACATTAATACTAATGCTCATTGACTTTATTGCTCGCCATCATCAAAAATATAATGAACTCCATCACTTATAAGTAGATGCACACTGTCAACACCAATGTTGATGCCCCCCATCACTACCACATGAAGCAGCTATAATGCTGATGAACACTATTGACTCCAACATTGATGGCTCGTCGACTTGACTACCTATTATTGACACACCAACAACACAAACATCGATGCATGTCATCGCTTAGGGGTGTAAGTTAGACGAGCTTATCAATTTTCGAGCTTCTGATCGAGCAGAATTTTGAGTTCGTTGGATTATCAAGGTCGAGTTCGACTTAGATGATGCTTGGCTCAATTACTCATTGAGTTGCTCTATTAAATGCAAAAGACAGAAGGCAAACTGGTGGAAGGCGAAAGCCAAAAAAACTATGGAAGGCGCATCAGCGTGTGCGAACCACGAAAGATTGAAGTGTTGCGGTCTTTATCTGCAAGCTGCGAAAGATGGAAGCTCAGGAGAAAGATGAAGCTTGGGCGTCTGCGTGTGTGCAAGACGAATCACGGGCGTTTGACAGAAAATGGACTGGCAAATCGTAGACAGCTCATGAGCTTGTTTTCAGCGGCACGAGCTAGCTCAAGCTCGACTCGAGGTCAACTTAACAATTTAACTGTGTGTGTGTGTGTGTGTGTGTAATAAAGATGCATGTGATTAATTTTTCTTTTAAAATTATGCATATTATACTGTTATTTTGAATGAAATAAGATGTGCAAAATATGTTGTTTAATAATTTTTTGCATAGGAAATTATTTCAAACGACATTTAACTTGCTATTCATTCTCTTATATGAATTAAAATTAAAATTAATTATGATTACTTCATCTTTGTTAATCATCTTATCAAAATATTTAATTTCATAGCATAAATTAATAAATATTCTTTAGATAATTCTACAAAATCACTAGGAAAATGATGTTTTAACTTGAGGTCATCTTAGTTGTAGCTATATAAAAAGAACTAATTAAAACTAAATGGATAGGGGAAAGAGCTCTCAATTTTTTTGTCATTGAGCTCTTCTTTGATAGTAAATTAGTGTCCCACTATATTTAACATTATCGTGGGAACTAACACTTAAATTTATTTTAAGCTAGAGAGCATAACAAGTTGGAGAAAGCAAGTTGACCTAAAGAAGTAATATAACACAAAGAAGGACCCATCAAAAGCATTTTGTCCTTTTGAAAGTAGTGGTGAGTCCTCAATTCATGATAGATCACTAGTGATGAAAATCTCAAGAAGAAATTTCAAGCTAGTACTTATTCGCCACTGCTTGTAGTAATGATTTGTTCTGTCACTTAACCTCCTTTGCAAAAATATAGTAACCCTTAAGTTTCATTGTTATTAATTTGTTATTTTATCTATCTCTTATTATTTTATTCTCATCTCAACCATAAGGAACTATTTTGCCTTTCCCTTGACTAGAAGAAGCTCTGAAATATATTCTTTTGGTGCCAATTTCAAATTCGTAGCCATTTGTGCCTTCTTTGGCATAGGAGATGCAAATCAATAATCTTTTGATGTATGTTTCATGGAGGACTTATTTTGAAAGACCTATAGATAATTATGAGCATCACCAATAGCTCAAAGGACATATTGAGAACGAAGCTGCATAGAAAGCAAAAGACACACTTGATGAAAGTTAGTAATAAGAAGTTATCACTTGAAAGGATGATACAAATGGCCTCTTTCTTTCTTTGTAAGGTTAATGTTTTGTTTGAGTGAAATAAATAAAAGGACGTAAACATATTAATGCAATATAGGCAGGGGCGGAACCAGCCTAAATTCTCAGGGGGGGCAAAATTATAAAAATATAACAAATAAATTTATAACAAAATTTAAATAAGTTCTTATATTGCAATAAAAATTACAAGCTTTGCATTCTATTTTGCATCTTCTGGTAATGTTGCGTTACAACTTCATTTGGAACCAAATCAAATACTTCTTTCTCAATATATGACACTTGCCTATAAACCTTTCAACAACTTGACCTAAACTATCCACATATCTCACAGCAACAGCTAGTTGTTCCTTTGTTGAAACATCACGAGATTCATCAACCAAAATGGCATAGTAGGAGTCTCCAATATCTTTCATGATTGATATCAAAGTTTCTGCAGCTGCAGCTGAACAAATTTCTTTCTGAACCTTTGGCGAAGATAACTTCAAATTTGAGGTTGAATGTGTGGATAAAACATTCTTAATGTCATCATTATGATTACCAAGGAAATAAAATAGCTCCAAATAATTTCCTCGATTCTCAGATCCGGATGACTCATCATGCCCACGAAATGATAACCCCTGCCGTAACAGAAATCGAACACAATCAACTGCACCTGTCAACAAAACCCTATAATCTTTTTTATTTCTTTCATCTTTGCTCAACCATAGAACAGGAAGACTTTTTTCTTGAGTCTTCATCAGATCTTCACATTTGTGTCTTGCATTATTATGTGCACTATTATGATCGCCAACATGACTTAACAGTTTTTCCTTCTTCTTCCAATTTTTGAACCCTTCTCCTATAAATGAGTCTCCCCCACCTTGTCCTGTAATAGTTTTATCTTGAGGTTTGAACAAGTAACAATACAAACAAAAAGCAGCATCTTTCTGTACACTGTATTCTAACCAATCAGGATAGTCCTCAAACCATTTTGGATTAAATCTGCGTGCAACATTGCCAAATACTGTTTGAGGAAATTGATGACTTTTCGGTTGATGGGGTCCCTTCAACAGATATGCTCTCCGAATTTTATCTCTCTCATTTAAATCGTAACACCAAATTGAAGGACGATTTCCAGGATCAGCTGGGAGATTGTTAAAATCAGTCTCCAAACGTTCTTTCCTCTTTAAATAACGTTCCATTTGATATATCCTATCAAAAATGATTTTCTTATATTAAAAGTTAGTTATGTACATGAAACTCTATAAAAAATAATTAGTACATTCTATCTATTGATTTTCCACATTCTAAAAAAGCTTTAAAAATTTTCAACCACACTCCTCTTTATAAATTAGCTTATAGTTTTTCTCTTTCAATATTTTTCTTGTAAAAAATCTAATTTCTACTAAAACTACTATATTTATCAATTAAATATTAGTACAGAATTTCTCGGAGAAGGATAAATGCTCATTTGCTTGGACTTCAATACCTCTTCTCAGTTCTCAGTTTTCATCATATTTCTTTGTCTCATTGCCTGTATATTGGATCTTAAATGAGTCGTGGCGGTGGAGCTAAGAAGAGAATACTAGAATAGGATCGTTCTGACTTCTGAGGATAGATGCGAATAGAGATCGCCGGAACTCGTCGCCAAAAAGAGATCGTAGAAATTGGTTGAGGATAGATGAGAATAGGATTGTTCTGAAAATGTTATTTAATTTTTTTTTAAGCTTTAAAAATAATCAAAACACAGTGAAACTCAGGCATAAAAAAAAAACAGCGACACAGCGAAATTTTCTAGCGGGAACTGGGAAGCAAGACCGAACAACCCTATTACTTCAGGCATTAAAATCAAAACAGAGAACATTGCAAGTAAAAAAAAAAAAAATAGCAAAATGTTGAGATGACAGAGGCGGGAAGAAGAAACCAAAAAAACCTGGGAGAAAGGCCACCGTCGGCGTTCGTAGGCGATCTCTCGAGTCTCGGTTCTTGCACGCAGCTCGTCGTCGAAGGGGGTCGCTCTGCTCCTGCTCGCAGCTCGCCGTCGAAGCCTCGAAGACAATCTCTTGGCAGTTGGCTCTCGCTCGCAGCTCGCGCCTCGCAATGTCGCAGAGAAGAGAAGCGCTCGGGATGAATGGAGAATGGAGAGAACGACCGATTCGGCTATTCATTAGGGCAAAATAAATATTTGAGGGGGGGCAAAATTACAAAAATGGCCCTCCTCTAAACTTTTTTTTTTTTTTCAGGGGGGGCAATTGCCCCCCCTCACCGCTCAATGGTTCCGCCCCTGAATATAGGAGATCATTAAAAATTTTTACTTATATATATCTTGCCTAAAATTGCAAAATGAACCTATTTTAATTTAAGCACTACAAGTTCTTATATTAATATAGAAGTAATATCAAATCATATGACATTATTTCACAAACAAATACAAAATTGCTCTGCCTCTACCGGCTCCACCAATCAGTTATCGAAGCGTGTAAGGTCGGATATCGCCTCGTAATTGCTTCGCGATTAAGCTAAACACGTCTAAGGAAATTTATTTTAAGAAACCAGAAGGCCACCCTTTGTGCACCTACACAAAACAATCCACAGCTCGACACGTCAACCAATGTGTCCATCAGCGGGCTCCATATCAACCCACCCCGTCCGCCTTAAATACCCGTCGACCCCTCCTCCTTCCTTCCCTTTTCTCCCTCCGCTCTCTGTAATCTTATATCTTTCTTAAATTCCTAATTACATTTTAGGCCCTTAAAATTTTGCACTTTTAGATTTCTGCTCACTCGAATCCGTCCGGTCGAGCTGATGTCCGTGTCGCAGGAGTTCCTCGCGGCCCTTGAGGGATGGGAAGCTCGGCCGCCGGCGGAAACGGTCCGGTCTGGACCGGTGACGTCTGCCGAGGAGGAACGGCGGCTGAAGCGTATGATATCGAACCGGGAGTCCGCCCGGCGGTCGAGGATGCGAAAGCAACGCCAACTCGAGGGCCTGCGGAACCAGCTGAGCCGGCTCAAGTCAGAGAATCGAGATTTATCGAAGAGGATGGGGACCGTTGTCCACTACTGCCAACTTTTTCGGCTTGACAACGATCGCCTCCGGTCCGAGTCGGACCTACTCCGCCGACGGCTTGCCAAAATCCACCGCATCCTCTTTTACCGGCAGCTCCAAAGGCTGGTTTCACCGACCTCTGCCGCCTTATGCGGCGGCTTCCTCTCCGGCGCTGGCGGGGAACCAAACTATTCATCTCTAATCGTATAAGAGTTATAAACAAGAAGCTAAATCATAATTAATTAAAAAGACAGGGGGCAAAGAGAGAGAACTTTTCTTTATATTCCTCTTTGCCTGTAAATTTAAAAAGGAGGAGGACGTAATATATAATCGTACCTTTTCCGGGATGGACAACAAGACAAGTCGGGGGATTTTATAAGAACGGCAGCATCGGTTTATTTTTGTGCTGCAATTTTGGGATCATGAAAGTGGTCCGTATGTAAATAAATAAATGTTTGCAAGTGTTCCGTAAATTAGTATTACAATCGAATTGAAAAATTGTCACGTTTGGTTTAATGGTCTGACAATTAAAATTCTCATATAACTGCTAAATTGTAAAATTAATTTTAAATTTTTATGGATTGTAATGTTTGGTGAATAAATAAATATCACTATTAAGAAAAAAAATGAAAATAGATTATCTAAGAATATTTTGATATTATTTGCATCAAATTGGACTGATTTTTATGCTCTTATCTTTAATTTTACTAAGATTATTTATGCGTCATGTAAAATCACTGTGATCAACTACAAATCTTGATACATTCTAGTAGATAAGTTTCAAAATTAAATGTGAGATCATTCGAACTCTAATTTCAATAAATTTAGTCAAATTGAACGACTTAGTGAGATGAACTAAACAACACAAAAATCAGCCAATATGAGCTAAAATATGGAATTGAATCATATTTGGAAGTTTTAGTGCATTAATTGGATGACCCAATGATATCCAAATATAGCATGCTCAAAGTCAAATCAAGTGACTTGATCAGACGAATCCAATAAGCCAAAGATAGCTTAATTATGACGTCATTAAGGTACTTAAATACTGAATAAGCATTTCATGATTGAGAAAATCATTGTGAGTCGTTCGATGGAGCACTCCAAATTTATCTTGGATCTTCTCCATATTTATAGAGCATGACACTATTAGAATCTATAAAAAGACAACAACTTCTCAACTACGATCTCTCTGACCTTTGTTGCCCGCTGACAATGGTCCATTCTATCATCGTCGCCCACCTACTACAGTCTCTCCGACCACCGTAGTCACCGTCGTCTGCCGACTACGATCTCTCCGACTACTGTCCCTTCTATCTCTATGATCCTTCCGATCTAAATTGCTTGTTGACTATGGTCCTTCCAACTAGCATCACCTGTCGACTATGATCTCTCTGAGTACCATCATTAGCTGACTATGGTTTCTCTGACCTCTGTCACCAGAAAATTGTCCCCTAGATCTAAGTTGTCCAACTATAGTCCCTTCAACCTTCGTCGCCTGACTATAATCCCTGCAACCTCCGTCACCTGCCGACTATGATTCCTCTAACTATCATCGCCCGAATATAGTCCTATCTACCAAATGAATAGCCAACATCCTTTTGAGAATATCTCTCATGTCGTTTGATTCCTCCAACTCTAAACAAGTAATGCTTGACTACTATCCTTCCGACCTCAGTCCAACTATGCAATGTGCTTTATATGATGTATATTGAGCAAACACCTTCCCCCGAGGTAGGGCATCATTTGTAATTAACAACAAATACTAGTGGATTCATTCCAACTAGGTAATGTCTCATGATTTTCCCCATTTAAAGGGTTTTAATGTAAAAATTTTGGTGTCACTTATGACTCTTGAACGCTTCTCTTTTATATGTATGCATGCTAAATCTTCATACAAAGTTACGATGTTAAACACTCAATCTCTCTACCACCACGAATGTTCCAACACATAACGAAATCCGTTAAAAAATAAAATAAAATTAGTAACTTACAACTATATAGAGAAATCTTCATAGTAAACCTGCATAGGCACACAAAAATGGAATTAACCATAATCAATTTTCTATTAAAGTGGATCATATTTGATAAATTTTTAGCAAACAATTTTATTTATATTAAAATTTTGATTTGATATTAATTCTTATTACACCTTCTATGCAACTTCTCTAAAGGAAGTAAGATAATTCTAATTCTACGGAGATTCAACCTCATTTTGTGTTATTTGGATTTTCTTAACCTTCGTGTGACCAATCATCATATATTTGCCCCTTTATTCATTCTTTCAAATAGAGAGAGAATAAGAGGATCTACATATGATATTTATTGATTTATAGAAAGCATATGATGATAAAGTTCCAAGAGAATTGCTATGGAGAGTTCTTGAAAAGAAAGAAGTAAATAATGCTTATATTCAAATCATTAAAGATATGCATGCATGAGCTATTACTTGTGCTCAAACACTAGGTGGTTTGACCAAGAATTTTCCTATTTCGGTTGGATTGCATCAAGGATCAGCCTTAAGCTTTAGTCATGGATGTTCTTTTTGCTTAGGGTTTAGGGTGTACATCGGTGTATGCTTTTTGTTGATGATATTCTCCTTGGTAATAAGACTAGAGAGGGAGATGAAGATAAACTTGAATTATGGAGGTCATCTTAGAGCCTAAAGGTTTTCACTTGAGTAGATCTAAAACTAAATATATAAAGTGTATTTTTAATAATAATAGACGTAGTGAGGGGATTGTGACTTTAGGTAATCAAGTCATTAATAAGAGTACACATTTTAGATATCTTGAATCTATTGTTCATAGTGATGGTGAAATAAATAGGGATATTATCAGTAAAATTTAAGTTGGATGGTTGAAGTGGAGGAATGCATCGGGTTTTTTGTATGATAGAAAAATCCCCCTCAAACTTAAGAGAAAATTCTATAAGATGGCGGTGAGACCTGTAATGCTTTATGGTCCCCAATGTTGGCCATTAAAAGAGAAGCATAATACTAAGTTAAGTGTTGTAGAGATGCGTATGCTCATGTGGATGAGTGGCTTTACCCTTAGAGATAGGATACGATATGAGCATATTCGTGAAAAGGTTGGAGTAGCTCCAATGGAAGATAAGATTAAAGAGAGTCGCCTTAGATGGTTTGGTCACATAAAATGGCGGCCTTCCGATGACCCAGTTAGGAAAATAGAGGTATTAGATGTGGCTTATGTTAATAAAGGTAGAGCTAGACCTAAAAAGAATTGGTTGGAAAATATTAGAAATGATATTTTTTTATTATATTTAAACAAAAAAATTGACTTTTAAGAGGACACAATGGAGAAATATGATTCATGTAGCCGACCCCAAGTAGTGGGACAAAGGATTGATGTTGTTGTTGTTGTTGTATTTCTTTCAAAAGTTATTATTATTTTGCTTTATCCACACTTATTTTTAAATAATAATAATAATAATAATAATAATTAATATTCTTAAAAATTTCACTTAATGGATATGAAGATTGTTCTCACTCTTATTTTAGCAAACATATAATATAATTGAACATATAAATAAGATGAAACCAATGACACTAAAGACAATCTGACTTAAGTCTAAATGAACCAAAATCAAGCACTTGAAGCACATTTGAAAATTTGAAGATATTAATTGAAGGACATATAGGCTCTAAATATTGCATACTTTTAGTCAAATCGAGCGGCTTGATAAGACAAAAGTAAGTTATATTTTAAGAGGTATGATTAGCCCGGCCAACACATGTTTTGTTGTCCTTAATTAATAGCGGAGGTGTTATCCTTTATGTAAATGTAAGAGTTGGTTATTAGTATGGAGGGTGTTATTAATTACTAGTTATATAATTTGGTTTCAATCAAGTACACGCCCACTAGCAAGAGATAAGAAGATCTGATCTACTAATTAAGCAAGGAAGTAAAATAATTATGATATACAAAATTAGAGCACATGCATGCTAGGTAGAGAGAAATTTTTTATAAATAATACTTGTAGAAAATCGATCTTTTTAGTTCTATCTCATTTCATGCTCAATAACACCTTGATTTCTAATCTACCTACTACCTTGGTATTGTTGTAATATTTTAAGATAGATGCAAATTAAGAGTATATATATAGTTAATTCGTGTCATGCATCTAAATTTTCCCCCCTCATTTCTTAATTTACATTCTTTGTAACATGAAATTTATTTTGGCTGCTACCCTCATTTATTTGATAAATTTGGGCATTATATAAATATATGAGCAAGTGGGCAGTGCAAGTGAGTGCTAATTAAACTATTACCCTGCCCCTAACTGCTCTCTAATTATATTAATCTTTATTTTAATGGAGATTAGCTGTTGATAATGACATAAAATATCTTATATGCAGGTAAGAGTTTGTTTTTATTGAAAATTGCGCTCCCACTCATAAATATTATTGAATGTTGTGTTGCTATCAAATGCAATAATGCCTTTGAAATTTTTGTATAACACTACATATTTTATTCGGGATGATTTATACTCTAAATAATTTGATATTTATATAGTTTAGATGACTTTATTCAATATAATTATTGCATTGATATTGTTCATGCTTTTATAAATTGAGTTATATCTAACAATTTTATCAATTATTTATATATATAATATAACCCCCTCAATCCTCATAAAAAATATGAATTAACTATCATGTAGGTAACTCAACATATGAGCTTTGAAATCATAGAAAATATTTTTCATATAAATAAAAATTATGTTTAAAAAAAAATTAATTAAAAGTAGAGTGATACAAGATGTCCTTGAGGTAGCTAGGCCAGCAAGATGCCACTGAAAGAGATTTTTTTAAAAGAAAAAGGAAATGCATTAAAGAGTAAGAACAATACAAAGCAAGATCAAAAAATGTTCACATAGATGAAAATTATATCAAGAGGAAAACAATAAATGATCGGGCTAACAGGACTCAGACCACCCCTAGTGAAGTAGTTTGTATGGTCATAGATAAAAAAAAAAATGATAAACCAAAATAGGGTAGATAGATGGGAGCTAATTCATGTGAAGGAGGATCATATTTGAGGAAGACATAAAAGGCTTTAGTGGTGATATTGGAGGGCTTCGACTAATAGCGCCCTTTTAATGAAATTTTAATATCCACATCTCATTTTCAAAATTTGATGATAAATACATTGAAATAAAAAATATTTAGTCTTGCCAATAGATTCACTCATTCAAACATGTCTCCAACGAGGTGCCATCGAAAAATCAGTATCCCGCCGTCAACAACTGACAATAGAATGATAGGAAAGATTTATGATAATGTCGCAATCATATCCTTTTGATGGCGATAATTTTGAGTTTTATGCAAAAAAAAAAAAAAATCAATAAGAAACTATTCTTAGAGACAATGATTCCTCTCATAGATTGATCTAATAAAAATTCTTAAAGGCAACGATTCCTCTCATAGATTGATCTAATAAAACATATGCATTATTTTTGAAAAGAAAAGTATACAACTTTTTTGTCCTAATAGGAACATTACTAAAATAAATATGCAAGGTAGAAGGTAGGCTTTGTCTTAATTCCAAGAGAATTTTTACAAATTTAAGATGTTTATCAACAAAAGAATTGCATATTTATAGCATATAGGTTAAATAATGGCTAGATTAATTCAAAGATTATATATGCTCATGCTTCCGCATACTCATATACTACACGGTCCATAATAAAAAGTCATCCCAAAAGAAAGTACGTGAAGACAATACTTGTTAATACATAGAGTGAATTAAATAGGGCCTAAGTTGGTCTCAATACATATACCACTAGTTAAATATATTTTCAATTCAAAAATTTAAATTTATAAGTAAGGTTAAACTATTTGATATGTCTATATCAATATATTCTTTAACTATCTAATATGAAACTAAATCTAAATAAGCTTCATATGCACTAATAATCACCCCTTTTATATGAGAGTGCTCCACAACACCCATCATTCCCTCATATGGCAGCTTTTTTTTCTTACAACATTATATATCATGCATTAGCAACTCACCTAATCACGTTGGAAACATTATGGGAGCCACCTTTTCTTGAATCTAGCCCAGCAATAATAGAAATCTTTCTAAAACTTCTAGGAGTTATAAACCAAATATATTGTTGACTCAATCCCAATCAAACCATCTACTCTAATATCCCAATATGAGATTATGAAATCAAAGGACAAAAGTTGAGCAAGATATATGCTACTGATCATATTAAATTTTAACTAAAAAATTTAAGTTTAGGATGTGAGCTAAGTACCTGATATTTTACAATAATATATTTGTCAATTATTCACATAAGACTAAGGTTTTGTTTGGAACTGTTTTCTTATTATTTTTTAAACATTTTTTTGTACAAAAGTTTTTTTTAATTAGAAATATATGTTCTAGAAAATTGCTTTAACAAACAATAAGAAAACTCTCCCAAACAAAACCTAAATAAATCCAAATTCTCAAATGTCTTACCTAATGAACAAAAAGTAAGTTGGTTAAGTACAATAAAAGTAAAATTCATTTTTGGAAAACTAATTAAGCTCAGGAAGAAAACCTAAAAACTTGGCATTTCAATAATAGCATATTTTTCAACTGAACATACTATTAAAATTTGTATTCTTACCAAGCTTAACAACAAGAGATCTAACTGTTCAATTGCTCTAGACTGAACTTACAGAACAACAAGAGATCTAACTGTTCAACTGCTCTAGACTGAACTTACAGAAATACACACATCAGAAGCAATTTCGTGTTGATGGTTGCTAATTTGCAGTTGATCAGTGGCTACCTAATCCATGACATGAAACTTTATTCTCGATCCCGTAAGACTTGTGATGCAACAAGACAAAGTAGAACATGATACGACTTTTGATTCTTTATATATTAAAAGCACATCATAGAGGACACACGTAGCATGTAAATATTTGTCTCATTCGTATGGAACCTCAATTTGCTGATTATCTTATTTATTCTGACTGGCTAAGTGTCTGTTGCCTGAGCAACAAAGAGGAGCGATTCTTGCTCCATGTTTCTTGCTCTAACTCCTTATAAGCCAGCAATAATCAATCCAACTTCTTCCACATCAATCGTATCAGCCTTTGTCCACTCCATGCTTCAATCACATCAGCCATCGATACATTGTTCCCTTCCTTCTCTACCATTCAATTTAAGTCATTTCCTAATCTTTCTGATCAACTCTCCTGATCTGCTGGTAAGATCAATGGCATCTCCATCTCTTTCGAACTTCTCCACGCAACTTGGAAGGAGGATGCTTTCTGAGTTTCTTCAGGAGCCGCAAGAACCTTTCCTCTTTGAAATGCGAAAGCTCAGCAATCAGGGAGGCATCAGGAACGGCAGAGCTGCAGCCTTTCTGAAACGAGTATTGGCCAAGCTTGCCTATGGCAAGACCAGTAGCGCTGACAACAGAAAATCCAGTGTTTTTTCTTGCTTCTCGGACTACTCGAATGATCACCAGCTTAGTCCTGTTTCAGTTTTAGAACTTCAATATTCTGATGAAAGCTCTCCGTCACTCGATGATCACAGTATGTTTCTTTCATTTTGAGTTCTTCCCATCATATTTTTGAAAATTTTAATTTTGGGTCTAATTTTTATCTCTCATAAAAATAATGTGTTCCTAGTATGTACATGAAAACCTTGGAGTAGCTCCAATTGCAAATTAAATTAGAGAGTGTTGTCTTAGATAGTTTGGTCATATAAAATGTTGACCTTCTCATGACATTGTTAGGAGGGTAGTTGTTTTATATCAAGCATATTAAGAAATGTAGAGATAAACCTATAAATACTTGATTAGAAAATATTAAAAATGATTTTTTTTATTAGATTTAAGTATGAATTTGATTCTTAATAGGATACAATAGAGAAAAATATTAGAGGAATTATGATCATAATTCCTTCCCAATCAAACAATAGATAATAATTTTAGTTCATTTATCAAAAAATGTGCTGTTTAAACTTAGTGACAGATAAATTTTGTAGGTTGTTTCATTAAGAAAAATTTGAAAATTTAATTATAATTTCAGATGCTTTATTTGTTTTTATATAAAAATAAAAGAATTAGAGACATAACAAAACAAAGTGAATATGCGGTAAAAACAACAAGTCATAACAATCAAATTTGTTAACATGGATAAAATTTTTTGCATACTTTTGCATCTTGATTTTGTTTTCTACTTTTATTTATTTTTTTCATGATGTTTGAATTAGATTTAAGATTCCTTTGGAATGACTTTCTTATTGCTTCTTAAATTAATTTTTTAGTACAAAAAAATTAATTTTATTACTAAAAATTAATTTAAGAAACAGTAGGAAAGCCGTCCAAAACAAAACCTTAGTCCAATTTCCCAACAGGTTCTAATTTAGCTTCTGCTGTTATCAAAGATGAGTGCCCATTGCCGCCGGGCGCAGACTCTACAATGGAGAATTCTATCATATTAGAGGAAATTCATGACAAGTCGGTATCATTCAATAAACGAAGAAGGCTTCTGCTTGAATGCTGGAGGAAGGAGACAGAGGAGAGGATTTTGAGTTTTGAAGATCGTTTGAGCTGCTCTGACATGTCTGAGAAGGCCATGAATGAACAGATCTTCTCATGGGAGAAGCAAAAGGGTGATTCCTCTTGTTGTAGAGAAGAATGGAACCAATTCAAGGCTGAGGCTCGAGAGATTGGGCTTTGTTTAGAAGCTGCTATCTTTGATGAACTTAGGGAAGAAACCATTTTGGATATGTTAGCTCTCTACTGTACATAGAGAAAAACAAAAATGTTAATTTGAGGAAATGTTGGAATTAGGATTATTTTATTAGGAGATTAGGAGATACAAAATTGGGTTTATAGAGTTACTCTACTTTCTGCCCGGTTGACAAAATCTTTGATAGAAAATGTAGGCCAAAAGAGGCATAAAATTATCTCTGATGATCTAAGTTTGTTACTGAATGTGTGAAAGAGATGATCACTATGGGATTAAACAATATTTTTTTTTTCTTACAATATTACAAGCAATGTGATGCTCTTATTTGCCATAAAAATCTTCTCTTCATGTGGGAACTTTTTATATCTATCATCAGTCTTGTTCAAATAAAATATTTCAGCATAATCAAATATTATACGGTAACTAGACACTTAAGTATGTGATATGAATATATAAATTCCGTGTTTTTTGATATTTTTTGGCCATAATGAGAAGCAGTAATGATTAATGAGTGTCAAGTTATACATACTATTTAATTGCAATCCAATCATCTTATGTTATGGCACTAGTTATGTATTATAAGTTTTTCCAGAGGAACTTTCAATATCATACCTAAGAGAGAGTATGAAAGACAGAAATTTGTGTTTATATATCTGAAATTTAAAAAATTATGCCACTATTTCATTTCTTGATGAAATAAGCTTGAATACATTCTTCGGATCAAAATACTCCTACAATTTGAAGAGATGCGCTAATTTATATAGGCAATCTTCGCCATAATAATTTGATGAATCCCTTCTATCCTCATAGTCTTCTTCTTCTCCAACTATTCTCATTTATGACAGATGGTTCCGAGGCAAATTTTCAATGCAAAATTAATGAACACAAACTCAAGAAAAGAAAGCTCTAATCACATCACAGACCTATATGAGCTATACTTTCCTCATTCACTTAAAATCTATTTTTAGACCTCATTTGGCAACTTTTAAATAGAAAATATTTTTTTTTAAAATCATTTGAAAATAAAGTTATTATTTTTAGAGAATTTTTTAGAAAGTTTGAGAGCTTTAAAATTAACATTAATGTTTACTTACATAAAAAAAAATTTTTAAGGAAAACTTCATTATTTTTCAAAATAGAGTATTTAATTTCATGCAACTAAATGAGCTCTTTAGCGGTAAATGAATGATTGAAATGAACTATTGCACGTAATTTATTTTGATCTATATGTTGAAGATTATGACTATCAATTAAAAGATTTTGAATTTGAATCTTATATATATGATGCCTGCATGAATTTAACTTGATTCACATAAATGAAAAAAAAAAAAAAGCTGTTGGAGAGTGCAATTATAAGAGTTAGCGTAGCTGACAAAATTGCATGATCAAGTCATGAAATAAGAAAAGGTTGCACTTATTGTATTATTGTCTGCACAAGTTCTAAGTGGGCCAGACCTTCGGATTCTATTGTTTGCTTGGACTTCAGATTCAATCTTCCATTAAAGACAATCAACCAAGTGCCCCATATAAGAAGCTAAAACTTAATTTCTCCATTCTATAAAGGGAGTTTTGTTTTAAAATAAAATTCTCTTAAATTTTTCTATATGTATTTACTTATAAAATTATAAACATGTTTTTACTTTTAAAATTATAAAAATAATATCATTCGTTTGAATATCTAATATAATTTATAAATCTTATTGTATTCTAATCTTATATAATATTAAAAAATTAATTTGAAATAACCTTAATCTTATTTCTAAATTCATATATTATATAAATGTACACAATGACAATAGCAAAAATACATATTTTTTTGTGTCTACATCCTCCAAAAAAAAAAAAAGAAATCTATGTAGATTATATCAAATTCAAATCAAAGAGAAAATGACTTATACTTTTATTTCTATCACCATAATTTAAAATCCATACTAAAATATTTGTTGGATGCTCATCGGCTAATTTCATTCATCAATGCTTCAATAAAACCCATTGGGCCTTAGGCTCGAACTTATGAATTATGATGTTCAACGAGCACTCTGAATGCAAAGTCTCTTTTGCATTGGTAATTTGGTATGCATAGTTTTTTAATCTCATAGTAACACTAATAAGTAATAAAAGAAATTAAGATCAAAGAAAACAGCTTAGATTAATAAATAAACAGATTAAATATTTCTATGAAGGACTATCAAACTTTATTCTGGGAGTTCTTTGACGGAATTTAATGGAAATGTTAGAAAATTCTTTTGAATAAATGATTTCAATATTGTGATTTCTTATAATATTGCATTTAAACTATTATTTAATTTACAGAACTTTATGAGCTTCATAGCTCATCAGTTATTTTATACTGGCTATTATTACAGGAACATATAAAGAGAAAGTTGAGACCGATTATGCAAGTATTGGAAACTTAGGTTTTATATTTAGAAGTGTTTGTGATGTCTTCTTATAAGGTATGTACGCTGTTTAAAACTTATAAAATATTACGATTTTCTTAGTAGCTCTGTATGTATTGTTGTGATGTAATTAAAATTAGATGATTCTGTTCATTCAATAGATGTAATTGTAAGTAGATGTTTTATATAAATAATCAAATGATATCAAAGTATCATATGTTTAGAATGAATGTTATGTCTATTTATGTGGCACTCTATTTTGCTAATAATGTGATGCGAAGCATCCGTAGTTCCCTATACTTGTGGACTAGCTTACCGTGCCCACTTACCAGCCATGTGTAGTTCGTTGCAAGTTTTTTATCACCTTCCTACTTTTAGGATGATAGTATTATAGTTACTTTTATAATTATAGTTAGTTATTTTAGTATTACATAAGCTTTAGAGTATATGTAATGAAATGCTAGAAGAAAACAGTAATACAAAGTTTTTATCCTCTAAGCAAGAACAACTTACTGTTCCACTGGTTTTCCTGCTTGCTTGTTGAGCTTTTATGTGCATGATACTATATCAGTACTTGGTATCAGAGCTAGATGGCTGAAAGTAGTAGATGGGTTGCTCCCAGTGACGACAGAAGCCTTGAAGCCCTTTGGGTAGAGCATACAGGCTTGGCGCAACACAAGGAGGAGCTGGTGGTAGACTTCCACTGCTTCTACGATGAGGTGCACCGAGACCTACAAACCATCCACGCTCATTTGGAGCACAATATGAATCCACGGACGGGCTTGCCAGCAACCATACCGGTAGCTCAAAGAGGAGTTGGAGGAGGAAGAAATCCAGCACCTAAAGTGCCAATAAACACAACTTCATATTAATTTGGATGAAGGACTAATTTAGAGCTCTGGATTTATCTGATATAGAGGAAGACTTGGCTGCCCCTCGATGGCGAAGACTAAGGGAAATTGATATCCTGGTGAGTTTCTGGTTAAACTCGATATTTCATTTTTTTGACGATAAATTGCATATTGAGGATTATTTAGATTGGGAGAGATGGGTAGAAACTTTCTTTGAATACATGGAGATTGAGCCAAAAAAATAAGTTAAATATGTTGCTTGTCGCCTTAAAGGCAGAGTGAGTGCTTGGTGGTTGCAATTATTGCAAGCTCGGCGAAGGGAGGGACGCAGCCCTTTGCGAAGGTTGTACAGGATGAAGCAATTACTCCATGGACACTTCTTACCAATGCACTACGAGCATATGCTTTATCACTACAGGAAATTTAGCTATTACCTGCGGCTATTACGGGCGATCTTATAGCCGCCAGTATTACCGGTGGTTTGACCGCCTATATTTACCGACGATTTAACCGGCAGTTTTTAATAAACCACCACCAGAATTAGCGCGGTTTAATAACTGCGGGTTGTGGCTCCGGTTTAACTTAATACCGACGCCTGAGCCACTGGTATTAAGTATTTAATTTATGGCGGTCTAAACCGTTAGAAAACTGCCATAAAAATCCCTAAATTTACCCATCATGAGCCTTCCTCCTCACTTCTTCGCATTTTCTCTCACTGTTGTAGACGCTCGCCCCCTTCTCGCGATCGCCCCTCCTGCGCTAACAACCTCCCTCCGACCGAGGATCTCTCCCCCAAGACGAACCCCTATCCTCTCCGATCTCCTTGGATCGCACGCCCCGAACTTCTTTTCCAGCCGTCGGACTCGTCCACCTCCTCTACCCTATTCGTCGGCTCTCCTATTTGTTGTAGGTAAAGTCCTTATGTTTAAATACTAGGTAGTTTGACCAAGTATTTCCTTATTTCAATTGGATTACATCAATGATCAGCTTTAAGCCCATATCTTTTTTGTTTTAGTTATGAATGTTCTCACTAGATATTTAAAAAGGTTGTAACATGGTGTATGCTTTTTGCTATTATATTCTTCTTGTTGATAAGTCTAGAGAGGGATTACTTGTGTTCAAATGATAACATTTCTAGTGAATTTGCAAAAGATATGTATGTAGGAGCTATTACTTGTGTTCAAATACAAGGTAGTTTGACCAAGTATTTCCTTATTTCAATTGGATTATATCAAAGATCAGCCTTAAGACTATATCTTTTTTGCTTTAGTCATGAATGTTCTCACTGGACATTTGAAAATGTTGTGACCTAGTGTATGCTTTTTGTTGATGTATTCTTCTTGTTAATAAGGTTAGAGACAGATTATTTATGTTCAAATGATAACATTTTGAGTGCATTTGCAATAGATATGTATGTAGGAGCTATTACTTTTGTTCAAATGCAAGGTAGTTTGATCAAGTATTTCCATATTTCAATTGGATTACATCAAAGATCAACCTTAAGCCCTTATATATTTTTGTTTTAGTCATGAATGTTCTCACTAGACATTTGAAAGGTTGTGACCTGGTGTATACTTTTTGCTAATGCATTCTTCTTGTTGATAAGGCCAGAGAGGGATTACTTGTGTTCAAATGATAACATTTTGAGTGCATTTTCAATATATATGTATGTAAGATTGGCTAGCTATCATAAAAATAAAAGCATAGGGGATAATTGATGAACATTACGTTGTAGTAACTGCACATTAAGAAGATGAGATGTCAAATTATAGATCTGTTGAAATTGAGGAGATGTCAACTACAATCTATAGTATTGGAATGTAGTTAAAAGATGTGAATAGTTCAATTAGCTCATCAACTGAGAACGAGGACGAAAGTGAAGATACCATGGAGAGCAATAAAAATATTTTTGATTATGAGTAGTTTCTATAATTTAGAATTTTTATAATTTAAAATTATAGTATTATAGTTTTTGTAATATTTCTAAGTAGTTGTTATTCTTATAAAATTATATTTTTAAAAAAATCAAGTTAGTAAACATATCATTCTCTTACTAAATATTTTTTGTCAAATCTATTTTAAATGTTAATCAGTATTGTGTATTATGTGATTTTTTATGTTTGTAATTCATTATTCTTTATTCTATAATTCTATCATTCTTTATATTTTTTTATATGTTATGATAATTTACTAATTGCTTCTTTTATTGCAGATGGCTTCAGGTGACGATCCTCCTCGTAGACCCTTCATCTCAAAGTTTTCTTGAAAAAAGTTAAGTGTTGGAACTAACAGACCTAGATAGCTTGATGAAAGTGAGGGGAAGCGATCAGTTCCACTAGTTATACCATCACCACCACCACCCAGGAGTCAACAGCAGTCCCCTAGTGAGCAGAGTTAGGGATAATACTCAGATCCACCTGTTGTTGGTGCACTACCACCCTTTCTTATGTACTTCCCTCCTCCATCAACGAGTCCTCAATTTTCCTCTCTAGATCAAGCACATGCAACTCCATTCTATCCATATTATCCCCCACCAGCATCATAAACTAGTCTATCCACCATCCCTTACCCTCCTTTCCCCCACCCATATTATTATGCATATCCAGTGCAGTCAGAACACGATGAACTATCTACACCAACAGAGGTTAGTGTTAGGGATCCTACAACTTCATTATATAAGCGTCAATACATTGAGCCTGAGGGCGATACATAAGTTCAATTTATTTTGTTAAGTTTATTATAATTTGATATATTATATGTTATTGACAAAAAAATTAACCTATAGCTTTAATCCTTCAAGGCCACCTACCCACAAGATTTGAGATATCATAAGGAGCAAATATGATGCTCTTTACTTATCATGGAAGAATATTCCAAATAAAATTAGGGATATATAGTTTAGAGAATTTTAGGTATACTTATTTGGCATGAATTAAAATATTTGATTTAATTTGTATTAATATTTTTTATTATGCCTATATTTTTTTACAGAAAGATTTTAGGTGGTTGCCTGAGCATAACACGATCAAGGATCAAAAAAAATTTTGAGAGGAGAGAATTAACCCGTCTTAAGGACTTATTTATGGATATTAGAAAGTATGGGCATCATCCAATATAGATTGGAGAGGGTGTATAAGCCAATCTGAGTAGAGCTTGGGCGAGCCCTGAGTTCATAAAAATAAGAGAGCAGAATAAGCAGAATTGAGCAGCAAATTTTGGGAGTTTATGAAGCTCCCTTCATACTGGTGGATTTGTTTCTCATACATCACATAGATGATGATTGGTAAAATTTTTAAATTAGTTTAATAAATATTTGTATATTATTTTAAATATATCTTCTATTTTCATAAAGAGTTTCTTGGTTATGAGCCGACACCACTAGTCATACGATGAGTCATTAACATCAAGCTGATCATTAGTGGGTTGATCAAAAGGCTAAAAAAGCTCATGTGAGTATAATTTTTTAGAGTTTGGCTAAAAAATCTCATTCTAATATTAATAAAAAATCTCATTCTAATATTAATATATTTTATGAATTTATTCTCGCAGGATAATTTTATATGAGTTTTGGAAAGTCGTCAGTCTACTGGTGAGAGATCATCTTCAAGATCGACCCTGTATTGTAAGTATCATACATGATCAGATGTTGTTAGAGGAAGGCAGAGGGGGAGTGTATATGGCTTGGGTTCACAAGGCTATGCTTACGAGGACAATTCATCAATATTAGCATTTTATGATCCTAGTGAAGCTGAAGAAATTGTAAGCTAGAGGGTTGCGGCCCTAATGAGGGAGATAGAAGAGATAAGAAATTTTCAAAATGAGACGCAGGCAGAGCTACAAGCCTATAGAGATGAAAATTAAAATAAAAAAGAGCAAGAGCAAACACTTGCATCACCAAATAGTGAGGACACGAAGGATGAGTAGTACTCTTATTTGTTTGATGAACTTTTAGTTTAAACATTTAGTTTGATGAACTTGTTGTGTGAAAGCGAGGACATGGACATGTTATTATGGATTTATATGTTATCAGACTCTATTTGTTTATTTGGTTTGATGAGTATATTTTATATTATTGTGGACATGTTATTGTGGATTTCATTTCAATGTTATATATGCTGATTTTGTAGACTTTATAATAGTTATGATTTATTATAGTGGGGTGTTACTCATATTTGTGATAATTTTTGTGTATTATATGCAGGTTTAGTGTTTAGGATAAAATTGAGTAAATATAGAGGGGAGGCTGTTAATTTTTTTTTTCAAATACTATAGGTTTTCGGTGGCCAACCGATAGATTGGCCACCGGAAACGTCAATACTCGATGGCTTAATATGGCCGCCAGAACATTAAAAACACCACCGATAATTACCGACGGTTTACCGGCAATCTCCGGCGGTTATCCGGCGGCACTCCGGCGGTTTGATCACTAGTAAAGCCAGCGGTTTTAATGGCAGAAAAACCACCAGTGATTAACCGGCAATTTATCACTGGTCGTCGGTGGTCATCCGGCGGCATTCCGGCAGTTTGGCCACCAGGCCAATAAAGCCGGCGGTTTTGATCGCCTGTAAATCGCCGATGATTAATCGGCGGCGATCACCGGCATTATGACCGCTGAAAATTACTGGTCGTCTTCACCGCCGTAAAGCTGCTGGTGATTATAACTGCCAGAAATAGATAGACGAAAATAGTTTCCTATGCGGTTTATACCGATGGTTGCTTAGCTGCCGGAAAATCGCCTCTAATTTAATATACTGCCATGAAAAATTGCCAATAATGACTAAATTTATTGTAGTGTATGTTGAATATCAGCATTACAGCCAAGGACATCATTCTATTAATGAGTACACTAAAGAATTTTATCATCTAAATGTAAGGAATAATTTGAACGAGTCCGCCAATCTATACCAACACCAAAACTTTGTTGGTCCCTAAGAAGGACGGAAGTTGGAGGATGTGTATGGACAGCCGATCCATTAACAAAATCACCATTAAGATTTCCCATGTCAAGGATGGAAGAAACGTTGTAAAAATTATTTGGCTCGCAAGTATTTTATAAATTAGATCTGCGCAGTAGTTACCATCAGATTAGAATCTGACCTAGGGATGAATGGAAAATGACATTTAAAACAAGCAAGGGGCTTTACGAGTGGCGAGTCATGCCATTTAGCCTTTGCAACGCGTCGTTGAACTTTATGTGTCTGATGAATGAGATCTTGAAACCATTTTTGAATAAATGTAGTATTACATACTTTGATGACATATTAGTCTTCAGCAATGGTTTGGAAGACCACATAAGGCATCTAAGGGACATATTCAAAGCTTTAAGGTAGAAAAATTGTATCTAAATGTTTCCAAATATGAATTTGCAAGTGGTGAAGTATCATTCTTAGGGTTCAAGATTTTGGTTGCAGGAGTTAGCGCCGATCCAAGGAAGGTATCGACCATAGTAGATTGGCCTACTCTGAATTCCTTTTTCGATATTAGGAGCTTTCACAGCTTAGCGAACTTCTACCGGAGATTCATCAAAGGATTTAGCATTATATTATCCCCAATAACCGATGTTCTCAAACAAAAACAATTTCATTGGGGTATGAACAACAAAAGGAGTTTTAAGACAATTAAAATAACATTGTCAATGGCCCCCGTACTTGCATTACTAGACTTTGATAAGTCATTTGCATTTTAAAGTCATGATTCTACTATGGGTATCATAGCTATGCTAAAACAGGCCAACTGAGTTCTTCAGCGAAAAACTTTGTCTGTCGAGACAATGTTGGTCCATATATGAGCAAGAATTATATGCTATGATTCGGGCTTTGAAACAGTGGGAGCATTACCTGTTACATCAGGATTGTTCTCTGCAGTGATCACAAAGCTTTGAAATATATAAACACTTAAAAGAACATAAATCGGATGCATGCGAGGTGGATCCTATTTTTACAAAATTTCACATTTGTGTTGAAACATAAAAGTGGGGTTCATAATAGAGTAGCTGACGCATTGAGCCGGCGTTTAGCCCTTATCACTCAATTGCAATCCAATTTTATGGGTCTGGAATGCTTGCGAGATCTATATCCAGAGGATGATGACTTTGCACAAATGTGGCTGAAGTGCATCAATAAGGAAGCTGATAAAGATTATTCCTTGAGAGACGGTTTCATGTTTAAGGGAAACTTGTTGTGCATCCCTAGTCCTCATGGAGGCAACTATTTATTCAAGAACTAGATGGGGGCAGACTGTCGGCTCATGCAGGACGTGATAGCACAATTGATCAGTTGCAAGCTAAATTCTATTGGCTGCATTTACGGAGAGATGTAACCAAATTTGTAGAAAGATGTTCGATGTGTCAAAACTACAAGGGCGGTGAGCAGAATACGGGTTTGTACCAACCGCTACCCATTTCAGACTCTATTTGGGAGGATCTCACCCTCGACTTTGTGCTCATACTACCTCTAACCATGCATGGTAACGATTCCATCATGGTTGTCGTCGATCGCTTTTACAAAATGGTTGCACGACGTGATATTCCAATTGATCAGTTGCAAGCTAAATTCTATTAAGTTTCATAACAAGAAGATACGATCTTTTTATTAAAATTTTTTTTTTGAAAGTGCATTTTGTTATTAAAAAATATAAAAATTTAAATGATTGAGCTATAAATACTTGCAAGTGGTGGAAATGTGGATCATATGGTCATATATTTGTGTAATTAATTTGATGATCTCCTTTGCTTTTTTTTTTTTTTTTTTTTTTTTTTTTTTTTTTTTTTTTTTTGAAAATGCCAAAGGCAGCAATTTAAAAACTAAAAACGAATACAACCTAGATAATGATAGAACACCTATCACACTCTTCTTTAAGCAAAGCAAAAAAATTTGGAGGGATCTTATTACCACCAAGATCCTCCCAAACAAAGTCATCAACTAAAGCCAAACTAGCACACAAATATGCTAAACGATTACAATTCCTAGGAACACAATGAAAAAGGAACATACCGAAATCCTCCAAGAAAGACAGATCTTCCAATTCTTCCTTGTTGTGCTGATCTTTATTCACCGATTTATGTAGGTACTTGATTACATTTTGGTTATCTCCTTCGATGACGATCCCTTTAGCTTCAAACTTCCATAATTTGTGGAACACTTTCATTGCCCGAATAGCCATCAACTCAAGCAAACCAATGTCCCAATGGATACATTTAATTCCAAAAGCAAATAAGAACCTCCCTTTACTGCCTCTAAAAACTCCAGCAAGCCCAGCCATATTAGAATCAAGAAGTGCAACATCAAAATTACCTTTAATCCAGTTCAACAAATTTGTATGTGTTTAAACTGCTGCAATATGTCAAAAAAAGTAATGTGAATGCATTATTTCTTAGTAGTGCTTTGACATTATTTATAGGATAAGATTAAATAGTTCTTCAAATCTCTAAGGCCTTTCCTCATTCCCTTCTATTTATGTGAAGAATGGGCTCATTTATAATTTTTTTATGTTCATTTTAAAAATTTTAGACAAAATTTTCATGTACATCATTAGACGACTTGTGTTCATTCCCTCTATCATAGGCTGCTTCTTAAAAATTTAAGTCATTAATGACATCAGTCTTGTGTAATATTGTACTCATTAAATTTGTCTCATTAAGATGACAACTTTAATTATAAGCGTGTGAGGTTTGGAGAATGTTTGGTACCTTAAACAATATCACTAAGTTGTCAATTATATTTTGAATGTATGATTTAGGATCATTTGAACTAGGATAAAAAAAAAAAAAAAACTTTTCATGTTCATGAATTTGCCTTATTGAAATGTTTATTTAGAATAAAGTTTGCTAAAATTAGAATTGGGATGGTCCAAAACTTAATTTACCAAGACTCTTATTTAGGTGTATCAAAATAAGTTTATTTGGCAGGTTCGATTCATACTCGAAAATGATCCGTTACTATTTGACCTGACACAAACACGACCCGATTCTAGAAACGAGTCAAAAATTCGAACCCGAATCCGACCCGTCGGTCCCGCCCCAAACCCATGTTGACACAACCCATCCCAAACCTGGGTCGAGCGCGGGTTGTGGGGAAAACGTGCAAGGTAGGTAGTAGGCGAGAGTGAGCTCAGGGTTGGGGGTGATGCGTGAGTGAGGCAGGTTGCAGCTATCGAGAGCGAGGGGGCTGGTGCATGCGAGACGCGAGCATGATGCGTATGGGTGAGAGGAGCCATCAGGACGTGAGATGCAGGCTGTGGGATGGACGTAGGTGAGGCAAGTTGCAAGGTCATGCTTGAGCTGTGGCAGTGTGGCCCCTGCGAGCGAGTAGGGGTGTCAATTTTGGGTTACGAGTCGGGTTCGAGTCCAACCCTAAATTAACCCGGCACTATTCGGGTCAACCTGAACCCGACCCGTTTTTTGAAATGGGTTAGATTTTCGGATCCGAACCCGACCCGCTTCGGGTCCAGGTCAACCTGACACCACCCGAATGACCCGAATCCAACATGTTTCGGGTCCGGGTTGACCCTAACTCAGAATTTTCAGGTCAGGTTCGAGTCTGGTTTTCAGGTCGTGTCAAATATTGACACCCCTACGACGAGCTTAGGGTTGAGCTGTCGAGGATGTGGGTGGATGGGCGTAACACGTGCAAGTCCGGGACGTGCAACGCGAGCTGCGGGGAGGGATGCGGGAGATAGGCATGACGCATGCAGGACTGCAGGCGCGAGACACAAAGCAAAACCGAGGGGCTAAATCCGGGTTAAGTTTTGGATTTCAGGTCAACTCAAATTTGTCTCGATTTTAAAAATGGGTCAGAATATTAAACCTAAATCCAACTCGTTTGCTAAAGGGGTTGACTCGAACACAAAATTTTTCGGGTCAAGTCCGAGTCAAATTTCATGTCAGATCAAATATTGACACCACTACTCTTATTCAAATATTGCTCCAAGATTTATGCTCTTTTAGATGAATATTCTAGTAATATATCAAACTAAAAAATAAAGTTCAAACTTAAAAAAAAATAACAATATGTAAAAATGTGTGCCACGATACTTTTACTCTGAGTATTAACAAAACTTTGAATCGTATTATTTAAAAACATGCACTGTTGTTATGTTCGCATGTCAAAGTTTGACCATTCTAACCTTTCAACAACAACAACAACAACAACAACAAGCACCTATAAATATTTAAATATATGCAACTAAAATAACTAAAGCTTCTCCACTTTGTCAAATGAGAGAAAGAACTGTGCGTTTGGAGTTGAATAATAAAAATCTCATTTTCCCTGATTTGCGTGCACGTATTTGCTTGTTAGTCTCTAGGCGTTGCTTCATCAGTTCATCTTACTGCTAAATAAAGAATTCATCATGTGGAGCCGAATAAGTGGTTTACATATTCTGCCTAATTCCTTTCGCTCTGGGATTTTTTTTTCTTTAGTAAAACGAGTCTATTAATTTATTAATAATTAGCTTAGATAGCCAACAAATTTTAATATAATTTGAATCTAAAAAAAAGATCAGAATTGTTGCGTCCTTGATTATTCGCGGCGGTAGAGAAATATATGGTTTAACGTCTTAGCATTGTACGAAGATCCATGACACAAGCAGATAAGAGAGGGGGTGAAACATTCATAAGAGACACCAGAGTTTTTACGTGGAAAACCCATGAAAGGGGGAAAAACTACGGGGCCTGGCCCAGTTTGAATGGATCCACTAGTATTTGTAGTCGATTACAAATGAGGCCCTTCTTAGGGAGAAGGCCGGATTGATGTAGCAAATGTACATCATATAGATTGCATTACATGGTAGGAGTTACATATACATGTTTTGGTCAGAAGGACCTTAGTCGGCAAGAGACCGGGGTCAGAAAAACCGTTGTCTGTTGATAGAGGTCGGAAGGACCGTAGTGGGTGACGAAGGTCTGAAGGACCGTAGTCGGTAGGAGACTGGGGTCTGAAAGATCGTTGTCTGGTGATGGAGGTCGAAAGGACCATAGTAGGCGACGAAGGCCTGAAGGACCGTTATCGGCATGAGACTGAAGTCTGAAAGACCGTTGTCTGTTGATAAAGGTCGGAAGGACCGTAGTGGGCGACGAAGGTCTGAAGGACCATAGTCGGTATGAGACTGGGGTCTGAAAGATCGTTGTCTGGTGATGGAGGTCGAAAGGACCGTAGTAGGTGACGAAGGCCTGAAGGATCGTTGTCGGCATGAGACTGGAGTCTGAAAGACCGATGTAATAGGGCGGTACTCTGGTAGAACTCTGGGCGTCAGGTGGCGGCCCAGCAGAAGTCCGGGCCTCAGGTGGTGTTCTGGTTGAACACAGGGTCTCAAGTGGTTATTCGGCGGAGCAACGACATCAGGCAGTGTTCCGGCTGCAGTGAAGGCCTTCGGCGGTGGTCCGACGAAGGTGAGGGCCTCTTGTGAAGGTGAGGACCTCTGGCAAAGGTGAGGGCCTCTGGCGAAGGTGAGGGCCTCAGGTGGTGGTGCGGCGAAGCTCCGGCGGTGGTCCGGCGAGGCTCCGGCGGTGGTCCGGAGAGGCTACGGAGGTGGTCCGACGAGGTTCCGGCGGTGGCATGGCCCGTAAATAGCTGTGAGATCAAGGGCGAATAGGGACTGGTTTGAATGGACGGCCGATATTGGACCTTTTGATCGTGCACCGTTCGTTGGACATTTGGAATCCTTAGTGATGTTGGAATTCGGCGATCTTGGGCTCGTTGGATTCGTCTCGTCGAGTCGCTCGATTCGAGTATAAGCTCGCTAAACTCGGAGATCGTTTGGTAACTCAAATTGGAGTTTGAACCTTCTAATACCACTTTGGGTCCTTGATTCAGACATATTTGGGCTCGGATTGTATTAATCTTAGTGTCGTAGGG
>NW_021318952.1:1088651-1119386 GCF_001605985.2 Dendrobium catenatum | reverse complement strand
CTAGCCCGCGCCCAGCAAGTCGCCTGACCCGCGTTACCTGCTCCAGCGGGCCCGCCTGACCCGCACGGTAGCCTGCGCCTCTTGGGGCTGTCGCTCCGTAAGGCGGTGGGAGGTGAGGCGGTTCGGCCCACCGCCTCAAGTGGGTCCCACCTCAATAAAAAATTATTTTTTTTCTTGTTTTTTGGCCTAAAAAAATTCCAAAAAATTCCCAAAAAATTCTAGAAAATTCCGAAAAAATTTAGAAAATCAGAAACTCTAAAACTTCCTTTCTTTCTCCTAAAAAACTATAAATAGGCCCTTAAAGCCTTTAGAAAATTATCTCTCTTCTCTCCTTCTCCTTTTCTCCCTCTGTCCTTACAATTGAGGTCTTCCCTTGGTCTTCCAAGGCCCCTCTCTTTGCAAGGAAATCCGGAGATTCTTCTTTCTCTCTCTTCTCTCTCTGTCCTTACAATTGAGGCTTTCCCTTGGTCTTCGAAGGCCCCTCTCTCTGCAAGGAAGTCCAGAGATTTTCCCTTCTCTCTCTTCTCCCTCTGTCCTTACAATTGAGGTGTTTCCTTGGTCTTCCAAGACCCCTATTTTTGCAAGAAAGTCCGAAGATTCTTCTTCCTCTCTCTTCTCCCTTTATCCTTACAATTGAGGCTTTCCCTTGGTCTTCCAAGGCCCCTCTCTCTGTAAGGAAGTCCAGAGATTTTTCTTTCCCTCTTCTCCCTCTACTTCAAGAGATCATGTGGAGTTCCGATGTTTGACGGTTAGCGATGGATGTCGGATAGACCGTTGTAAGGAGGGAGGTTGAAATGACGGGTATACATCCGACGTTCGGGTAGAGTCTGACAACGGACAGGAATCTAATGAAAGTTGGAAACTTAACGTCGAGTAGAATTCTGACGTCGGGGAAAAGTACGACATCGGATAATGTCGAGGACGGGCAGAAGTCCGACGACGAGTAGAAGTCCGCTTACGAGCAGAAGTCCGACGACATGGAGAAGTCTGATGTCGGGTAGAAGTATGGCATCAGGCAGAAGACCGATGAAAGTTCGTCTACGGGTAGAAGTCCGACGACGAGTAGAAGTCCGCTGACGAGCAGAAGTCCGATGACATGGAGAAGTCCGATGTCGGGTAGAGGTATATTATCAAATAGAAGACCGACGAAAGTCCGTTGACGGGCAGAAGTATGACAACGGTTAGTAGTCAGACGACACAAAAAAGTATGACGCCGGGTAGAGGTACAACGTCGGGTAAGAAGACCGACGAAAGTTTGTCGATGAGTAGAAGTTTGATGACGAGTAGTAGTCCGATGGCAGGCAGAAGTCCGTAGTAGGGTAGAGGTGCAACATCAGGAAGAAGACTGACGAAAGTCCATCGACGGGCAGAAGTCCAACGACGGTTAGTCGTCCGACGGCACGCAGAAGTCAGACGCTGGGTAGAAGATCGACGAAAGTCCGTCGACAGGTAGAAGTCCGACGATGGTTAGTAGTTAGACGTCAGGAAGAAATCCGACGTCGCGTATAAGTACTGTCGGATAGAAGACCGACGAAAGTTTGTTGACGAGTAGAAGTCCGACGACAGTCCTGCAAGGCAAAAGTTTAGCGACAAGAGGAAATTCAACATCATGTAGAAATTTAACTTTGTGTAGAGTCCGATTGAAGTCCATTGACGGCATTCTGGTGACGTTAACCAAGGATGTATAATCTATCCGAGGTTGTTTATCAGAGCCTTTGCTCAGTGATGTTAACCGATATTGGATCTACCAATGATGTAGGATAAATCCTAGGTTGTACGCCAGAGCCTTTGCCCGATGACGTTAACCTGTGTGGAAGAGATCGAGAGAATCCACAAAGGATGTAAGACCTATCCGAGGTTGTATGTCGAAGCCTTTGCTCGACGACGTTAACCTGTGTGGAAGAGGTCGAGAGAATCCACAAAGGATGTAAGACCTATCCGAGGTTGTATGTCAGAGCCTTTGCTCGACGACGTTAACCTGTGTGGAAGAGGTCGAGAGAATCCACCAAGGATGTAAGACCTTTCCTCAAATAAAATATTTCAGCATAATCAAATATTATACGGTAACTAGACACTTAAGTATGTGATATGAATATATAAATTCCGTGTTTTTTGATATTTTTTGGCCATAATGAGAAGCAGTAATGATTAATGAGTGTCAAGTTATACATACTATTTAATTGCAATCTAAAAGTACAATTCATTTTTGGAAAACTAATTAAGCTCAGGAAGAAAACCTAAAAACTTGGCATTTCAATAATAGCATATTTTTCAACTGAACATACTATTAAAATTTGTATTCTTACCAAGCTTAACAACAAGACATCTAACTGTTCAACTGCTCTAGACTGAACTTACAGAAATACACACATCAGAAGCAATTTCGTGTTGATGGTTGCTAATTTGCAGTTGATCAGTGGCTACCTAATCCATGACATGAAACTTTATTCTCGATCCCGTAAGACTTGTGATGCAACAAGACAAAGTAGAACATGATACGACTTTTGATTCTTTATATATTAAAAGCACATCATAGAGGACACACGTAGCATGTAAATATTTGTCTCATTCGTATAAAACCTCAATTTGCTGATTATCTTATTTTTTCTGACTGGCTAAGTGTCTGTTGCCTGAGCAACAAAGAGGAGCGATTCTTGCTCCATGTTTCTTGCTCTAACTCCTTATAAGCCAGCAATAATCAATCCAACTTCTTCCACATCAATCGTATCAGCCTTTGTCCACTCCATGCTTCAATCACATCAGCCATCGATACATTGTTCCCTTCCTTCTCTACCATTCAATTTAAGTCATTTCCTACTCTTTCTGATCAACTCTCCTGATCTGCTGGTAAGATCAATGGCATCTCCATCTCTTTCCAACTTCTCCACGCAACTTGGAAGGAGGATGCTTTCTGAGTTTCTTCAGGAGCCGCAAGAACCTTTCCTCTTTGAAATGCGAAAGCTCAGCAATCAGGGAGGCATCAGGAACGGCAGAGCTGCAGCCTTTCTGAAACGAGTATTGGCCAAGCTTGCCTATGGCAAGACCAGTAGCGCTGACAACAGAAAATCCAGTGTTTTTTCTTGCTTCTCGGACTACTCGAATGATCACCAGCTTAGTCCTGTTTCAGTTTTAGAACTTCAATATTCTGATGAAAGCTCTCCGTCACTCGATGATCACAGTATGTTTCTTTCATTTTGAGTTCTTCCCATCATATTTTTGAAAATTTTAATTTTGGGTCTAATTTTTATCTCTCATAAAAATAATGTGTTCCTAGTATGTACATGAAAACCTTGGAGTAGCTCCAATTGCAAATTAAATTAGAGAGTGTTGTCTTAGATAGTTTGGTCATCTAAAATGTTGACCTTCTCATGACATTGTTAGGAGCGTAGTTGTTTTATATCAAGCATATTAAGAAATGTAGAGATAAACCTATAAATACTTGATTAGAAAGTATTAAAAATAATTTTTTTATTAGATTTAAGTATGAATTTGATTCTTAATAGGATATAATAGAGAAAAATATTAGCGGAATTATGATCATAATTCCTTCCTAATCAAACAATAGACAATATTTTTAGTTCATTTATCAAAAAATGTGCTGTTTAAACTTAGTGACAGATAAATTTTGTAGGTTGTTTCATTAAGAAAAATTTGAAAATTTAATTATAATTTCAGATGCTTTATTTGTTTTTATATAAAAATAAAAGAATTAGAGACATAACAAAACAAAGTGAATATGCGGTAAAAACAACAAGTCATAACAATCAAATTTGTTAACATGGATAAAATTTTTTGCATACTTTTGCATCTTGATTTTGTTTTCTACTTTTATTTATTTTTTTCATGATATTTGAATTAGATTTAAGATTCGTTTGGAATGACTTTCTTATTGCTTCTTAAATTAATTTTTTAGTACAAAAAAATTAATTTTATTACTAAAAATTAATTTAAGAAACAGTAGGAAAGCCGTCCAAAACAAAACCTTAGTCCAATTTCCCAACAGGTTCTAATTTAGCTTCTGCTGTTATCAAAGATGAGTGCCCATTGCCGCCGGGCGCAGACTCTACAATGGAGAATTCTATCATATTAGAGGAAATTCATGACAAGTCGGTATCATTCAATAAACGAAGAAGGCTTCTGCTTGAATGCTGGAGGAAGGAGACAGAGGAGAGGATTTTGAGTTTTGAAGATCGTTTGAGCTGCTCTGACATGTCTGAGAAGGCCATGAATGAACAGATCTTCTCATGGGAGAAGCAAAAGGGTGATTCCTCTTGTTGTAGAGAAGAATGGAACCAATTCAAGGCTGAGGCTCGAGAGATTGGGCTTTGTTTAGAAGCTGCTATCTTTGATGAACTTAGGGAAGAAACCATTTTGGATATGTTAGCTCTCTACTGTACATAGAGAAAAACAAAAATGTTAATTTGAGGAAATGTTGGAATTAGGATTATTTTATTAGGAGATTAGGAGATACAAAATTGGGTTTATAGAGTTACTCTACTTTCTGCCCGGTTGACAAAATCTTTGATAGAAAATGTAGGCCAAAAGAGGCATAAAATTATCTCTGATGATCTAAGTTTGTTACTGAATGTGTGAAAGAGATGATCACTATGGGATTAAACAATATTTTTTTTTCTTACAATATTACAAGCAATGTGATGCTCTTATTTGCCATAAAAATCTTCTCTTCATGTGGGAACTTTTTATATCTATCATCAGTCTTGTTCAAATAAAATATTTCAGCATAATCAAATATTATACGGTAACTAGACACTTAAGTATGTGATATGAATATATAAATTCCGTGTTTTTTGATATTTTTTGGCCATAATGAGAAGCAGTAATGATTAATGAGTGTCAAGTTATACATACTATTTAATTGCAATCTAAAAGTACAATTCATTTTTGGAAAACTAATTAAGCTCAGGAAGAAAACCTAAAAACTTGGCATTTCAATAATAGCATATTTTTCAACTGAACATACTATTAAAATTTGTATTCTTACCAAGCTTAACAACAAGACATCTAACTGTTCAACTGCTCTAGACTGAACTTACAGAAATACACACATCAGAAGCAATTTCGTGTTGATGGTTGCTAATTTGCAGTTGATCAGTGGCTACCTAATCCATGACATGAAACTTTATTCTCGATCCCGTAAGACTCTTGTGATGCAACAAGACAAAGTAGAACATGATACGACTTTTGATTCTTTATATATTAAAAGCACATCATAGAGGACACACGTAGCATGTAAATATTTGTCTCATTCGTATAAAACCTCAATTTGCTGATTATCTTATTTTTTCTGACTGGCTAAGTGTCTGTTGCCTGAGCAACAAAGAGGAGCGATTCTTGCTCCATGTTTCTTGCTCTAACTCCTTATAAGCCAGCAATAATCAATCCAACTTCTTCCACATCAATCGTATCAGCCTTTGTCCACTCCATGCTTCAATCACATCAGCCATCGATACATTGTTCCCTTCCTTCTCTACCATTCAATTTAAGTCATTTCCTACTCTTTCTGATCAACTCTCCTGATCTGCTGGTAAGATCAATGGCATCTCCATCTCTTTCCAACTTCTCCACGCAACTTGGAAGGAGGATGCTTTCTGAGTTTCTTCAGGAGCCGCAAGAACCTTTCCTCTTTGAAATGCGAAAGCTCAGCAATCAGGGAGGCATCAGGAACGGCAGAGCTGCAGCCTTTCTGAAACGAGTATTGGCCAAGCTTGCCTATGGCAAGACCAGTAGCGCTGACAACAGAAAATCCAGTGTTTTTTCTTGCTTCTCGGACTACTCGAATGATCACCAGCTTAGTCCTGTTTCAGTTTTAGAACTTCAATATTCTGATGAAAGCTCTCCGTCACTCGATGATCACAGTATGTTTCTTTCATTTTGAGTTCTTCCCATCATATTTTTGAAAATTTTAATTTTGGGTCTAATTTTTATCTCTCATAAAAATAATGTGTTCCTAGTATGTACATGAAAACCTTGGAGTAGCTCCAATTGCAAATTAAATTAGAGAGTGTTGTCTTAGATAGTTTGGTCATCTAAAATGTTGACCTTCTCATGACATTGTTAGGAGCGTAGTTGTTTTATATCAAGCATATTAAGAAATGTAGAGATAAACCTATAAATACTTGATTAGAAAGTATTAAAAATAATTTTTTTATTAGATTTAAGTATGAATTTGATTCTTAATAGGATATAATAGAGAAAAATATTAGCGGAATTATGATCATAATTCCTTCCTAATCAAACAATAGACAATATTTTTAGTTCATTTATCAAAAAATGTGCTGTTTAAACTTAGTGACAGATAAATTTTGTAGGTTGTTTCATTAAGAAAAATTTGAAAATTTAATTATAATTTCAGATGCTTTATTTGTTTTTATATAAAAATAAAAGAATTAGAGACATAACAAAACAAAGTGAATATGCGGTAAAAACAACAAGTCATAACAATCAAATTTGTTAACATGGATAAAATTTTTTGCATACTTTTGCATCTTGATTTTGTTTTCTACTTTTATTTATTTTTTTCATGATATTTGAATTAGATTTAAGATTCGTTTGGAATGACTTTCTTATTGCTTCTTAAATTAATTTTTTAGTACAAAAAAATTAATTTTATTACTAAAAATTAATTTAAGAAACAGTAGGAAAGCCGTCCAAAACAAAACCTTAGTCCAATTTCCCAACAGGTTCTAATTTAGCTTCTGCTGTTATCAAAGATGAGTGCCCATTGCCGCCGGGCGCAGACTCTACAATGGAGAATTCTATCATATTAGAGGAAATTCATGACAAGTCGGTATCATTCAATAAACGAAGAAGGCTTCTGCTTGAATGCTGGAGGAAGGAGACAGAGGAGAGGATTTTGAGTTTTGAAGATCGTTTGAGCTGCTCTGACATGTCTGAGAAGGCCATGAATGAACAGATCTTCTCATGGGAGAAGCAAAAGGGTGATTCCTCTTGTTGTAGAGAAGAATGGAACCAATTCAAGGCTGAGGCTCGAGAGATTGGGCTTTGTTTAGAAGCTGCTATCTTTGATGAACTTAGGGAAGAAACCATTTTGGATACGTTAGCTCTCTACTGTACATAGAGAAAAACAAAAATGTTAATTTGAGGAAATGTTGGAATTAGGATTATTTTATTAGGAGATTAGGAGATACAAAATGGGTTTATAGAGTTACTCTACTTTCTGCCCGGTTGACAAAATCTTTGATAGAAAATGTAGGCCAAAAGAGGCATAAAATTATCTCTGATGATCTAAGTTTGTTACTGAATGTGTGAAAGAGATAATCACTATGGGATTAAACAATATTTTTTTTTCTTACAATATTACAAGCAATGTGATGCTCTTATTTGTCATAAAAATCTTCTCTTCATGTGGGAACTTTTTATATCTATCATCAGTCTTGTTCAAATAAAATATTTCAGCATAATCAAATATTATATGGTAACTACACACTTAACTATGTGATATGAATATATAAATTCCGTGTTTTTTGATATTTTTTGGCCATAATGAAAAGTAGTAATGATTAATGAGTGTCAAGTTATATATACTAGTTAATTGCAACCCAATCATCTTATGTTATGTCACTAGTTATGTATTATAAGTTTTTTCAGAGGAACTTTCAATATCATACTTAAGAGAGTGTAAAAGACAGAAATTTGTGTTTATATATCTGAAATTCAAAAAGTTATGCCACTATTTCATTTCTTGATGAAATAAGCTTGAATATATTCTTCGGATCAAAATACTCCTACAATTTGAAGAGATGCGCTAATTTATATAGGCAATCTTCGCCATAATAATTTGATGAATCCCTTCTATCCTCATAGTCTTCTTCTTCTCCAACTATTCTCATTTATGACTGATGGTTCCGAGGCAAATTTTCAATGCAAAATTAATGAACACAAACTCAAGAAAAGAAAGCTCTAATCACATCACAGACCTATATGAGCTATACTTTGCTCATTCACTAAAAATCTATTTTTAGACCTCATTTGGCAACTTTTAAATAGAAAATATTTTTTTTTAAAATCATTTGAAAATAAAGTTATTATTTTTAGAGAATTTTTTAGAAAGTTTGAGAGCTTTAAAATTAACATTAATGTTTACTTACATAAAAAAAAATTTTTAAGGAAAACTTCATTATTTTTCAAAATAGAGTATTTAATTTCATGCAATTAAATGAGCTTATTAGCGGTAAATGAATGATTGAAAGGAACTATTGCACGCAATTCATTTTGATCTATTAGTTGAAGATTATGACTATCAATTAAGAGATTTTGAATTTGAATCTTATATATATGATGGCTGCATGAATTTAACTTGATTCACATAAATGAAAAAAAAAAAGCTGTTGGAGAGTGCAATTATAAGAGTTACCGTAGCTGACAAAATTGCATGATCAAGTCATGAAATAAGATAAGGTTGCACTTATTGTATTATTTTCTGCACATGTTCTAAGTGGGCCAGACCATTGGATTCTATTGTTTGCTTGGACTTCAGATTCAATCTTCCATTAAAGACAATCAACCAAGTGCCCCATATAAGAAGCTAAAACTTAATTTCTCCATTCTTTAAAGGGAGTTTTGTTATAAAATAAAATTCTCTTAAATTTTTCTATATGTATTTACTTATAAAATTATAAATATGTTTTTACTTTTAAAATTATAAAAATAATATCATTCATTTTAATATCTAATATAATTTATAAATCTTATTGCATTCTAATCTTATATAATGTTAAAAAATTAATTTGAAATAACCTTAATCTTATTTCTAAATTCATATATTATATATATGTACACAATGACAATAGACAAATACATTTTTTTTTTGTGTCTACATCCTCCAAATAAAAAGAAATCTATGTAGATTTTATCAAATTCAAATCAAAGAGAAAATGACTTAAACTTTTAGTTCTACACCATAATTTAAAGTTCATACAAAAATATTTGTTGGATGCTCATCGGCTAATTTCATTCATCAATGCTTCAATAAAACCCATTGGGCCTTAGGCTCTCGAACTTATGATGTTCAACGAGAACTCTGAATGCAAAGTCTCTTTTGCATTGGTAATTTGGTATGCATAGTTTTTTAATCTCATAGTAACACTACTAAGTAATAAAAGAAATTAAGATAAAAGAAAACAGCTTAGATTAATAAATAAACAGATTAAATATTTCTATGAAGGACTATCAAACTTTATTCTGGGAGTTCTTTCACTGAATTTAATGGAAATGTTAGAAAATTCTTTTGAATAAATGATTTCAATATTTTGATTTCCTATAATATTGCATTTAAACTATTATTTAATTTATATAACTTTATGAGCTTCATAGCTCACTAGTTATTTTATACTAGCTATTATTACAGGAAAATATAAAGAGAAAGTTGAGACCGATTATGCAAGTATTGGAAACTTATGTTTAATATTTAGAAGTGTTTGTGATGTCTTCTTATAAGGTATGTAAGCTGTTTAAAACTTATGAATTATTATGATTTTCTTAGTAGCTCTATATGTATTGTTGTGATGTAATTAAAATTAGATGATTATGTTCATTCAATAGATGTAATTGTCAGTGGATGTTTTATATAAATATTCAAGTGATATCAAAGTATCATATGCTTAGAAACAAAGATATGTCTATTTATGTGACACTCTATTTTACTAATAACGTGATGCGGAGCATCCTTAGTTCCCTATACTTGCGGACTAGCTTATCGTGCCCACTTACCAGCCATGTGCAGTTCGTTTCAAGTTTTCTATCACCTTCTTACTTTTAGGATGATAGTACTATAGTTGCTTTTATAATTATAGTTAGTTATTTTAGTATTATAGAAGCTTTAGAGTATATGTAATGAATTGTTGGAACAAGACAATCATACAAAGTTTTTATCCTCTAAGCAAGAACAATTTACTATTCCATTAGTTTTCTTGCTTGCTTGTTGAGCTTTTCTGTCCAGGATACTACATCAGTACTTGATATCAAAGCTAGATGGTTGAAAGCAGCAGATTGGTGGCTCCTGGTGACGACAGAAGCCTTGACGCCCTTTGGGTAGAGCATACAGGCTTGGCGTAGCACATGGAGGAGTTGGCAGTGGACTTCCACCGCTTCTAAGACGAGGTGCGCCGAGACCTACGAACCATCCATGCTTGTTTGGAGCGTAATCCGAATCCATGAACGGGCTTGCCAGCAACCATGCCAGTAGCTCAAAGAGGAGTTGAAGGAGGAAGAAACCCACCACGTGAAGTGCCAATAAACACGGCTTCGGATTCGGATGAAGGCGTAGAACAATTTAGAACTCTGGATTTATCTGATTCAGAGGAAGACTTGGTTGTTCCTTGACGACGAAGACCAAAGGAATCAGATCGATATCCTGGTGAGTTTCAAGTTAAACTTGATATTCCATTTTTTGACGATAAATTGCATATTGAGGATTATTTAGATTGGGAGAGATCGGTGGAAACTTTCTTCAAATGCATGGAGATTGAGCCAGAAAAAAGAAGTTAAATATGATGCTTGTCACCTTAAGGGCGAAGTGAGTGCTTGGTGGTTACAATTATTGCAAGCTCGGAGAAGGGAGGGACTCGAGCCTGTGCAAAGTTCGTACAGAATGAAGCAATTACTTCATGGACACTTCTTACCAATGGACTACGAGCATATGCTTTATGTTTAATATCAGCATTGCAGCTAACGACAACGTTCTGTTAATGAGTACACTGAAGAATTTTCTCGCCTAAGTGCCAAAAACAATTTGAATGAGTTCGCCAATCAATTAGTGGCCTGTTATGTTTGTGGTTTAAAGGATGCAATTCAAGAGAAATTAGAAATCAATACTGTGTGGTCATGTCGCAAGCAGTCAATTATGCACTAAAGGAAAAAATGCAACTATCAAGACATAGCCAAAGTGGTCAAGGAAAAAATGTTTGCAGAACTTGTGGCAGACAGTAATCAGGTAACCCCTCTCAATGCTTCCCATTCACAAGCAAACAGAGTACCACCTCCCCAAGCCAGCACTCAGCTTCCAACCGCCACGCCTAATAGAAGCATTGAAATAAGAACAAATCAAAAGCTTAAGGGGCCATCTATAAAATATTTCAGATGTTTCCAACAAGGTCACAAATCAAACGAGTGCCCGACGAAGCCTCAGTTGCAGTTGTTGGAGGCAGAAGATGAAGCTATGGTAAGTGAGGATGAAGAAGAACCAAGTATGCTACTGTAAGACGTAGGTGATGACGAGGGAGAACCGATGATGTGCGTCCTTCAAAAATTGCTATTAGATCCTCGGCAGCCGATAAATTCACAATGAACACTCTGTTCAAAACAAAATGTACCATAAGTGGAAAGATTTGTGACTTGTTGATCGATAGTGGGTGCACTGAAAATGTGGTGTATAAGGTGGCGGTACAAGCTTTACAACTTAAGACCACAAAAAATCCAAACCCTTACAAAATTAGTTGGGTTAAAAAGGGATTGGAAGTGTTAGTCACGGATATGTGTTGAGTTCCATTTTCCATCGGAAAACACTATGCGAGTGAAGTTTTATGTGACGTAATTGATATGGATGAGTGTCATATAATCCTTGGTCAACTGTGGCAATTTGATGTGGGGCAGTGCATGATTGTAGAGCAAACACATACATGCTTTAGTGGAAGGGAAAAAGGCTACAGTTGTTGCCGAATCAAGCTCACCGTGAGGCAGATGCCAAACAAGATAAAAATGCTATGTCCGTGGTGACTGGGAATACCTTATTAAATGCATGGAAATAATCTTCTTACATTTTGGCTGTTTTTGTAAAGGAGCAGGCAACCCTTGTAGACAACTCCACTATGCCAAAGGAGGTAAAGTCTTTACTCCAACAGTTTGTCGATATCATTCTCGAAAATTTAACAAACAAGCTACTGCCACTCATAAATATTCAACACCAAATTGATTTGAATCCCGGAGCCACTCTGCCAAACATGCTGCATTATAGAATGAGTCCCACCGAGCATAAGATATTGCAGCAGCTCGTAGATGATTTATTGGCTAAGAACCTCATTCAAAATAGCTTGAGCCCTTGTAATGTCCCAGTTTTGTTGGTCCCTAAGAAGGGTAGAAGCTGGAGGATGTGTATGGACAACCGATCCATTAACAAAATCACCATTAAATTCATATTTCCCATGCCTAAGATGGAATAAATGTTGGAAAAATTGTCGGGCTCGCAAGTATTTTCTCAATTAAATATGTGCAGTAGTTACCATCAGATTAGAATCCGACCTGGGGATGAATGGAAAATGGTATTTAAAACATGCGAGGGGCTTTACGAGTGGCGAGTCATGTCATTCGGCCTTTGTAATGCCCTGTTGACCTTTATGCGTATGATGAATGAGGTCTTGAAACTATTTTTGAATAAATGTTGTGTTTCATACTTTGATGACATATTAGTCTTCATCAATGATTTGGAAGACCACATAAGGCATCTAAGAGACACATTCAAAGGTTTAAGGTAGAAAAATTGTATCTAAAGGTTTCCAAATATGAATTTGCAAGTGGTGAAGTCTCATTCTTGGGGTTCAAGATTTTGGCTGCAGGAGTTAGCGCCGATCCAAGGAAGGTATCGGCCATAGTAGATTGGCCTACTCCGAATTCCTTTTTTGATATTAGGAGCTTTCACGGCTTGGCAAACTTCTACCGGAGATTCATCAAAGGATTTAACATCATATTATCCCCAATAACCGATGTTCTCAAATAAAACAATTTCATTGGGGGGATGAACAACAAAGGAGTTATAAGACAATTAAAATAACATTGTCAATGGCCCCCATACTTGCATTACTAGACTTTGATAAGTCATTTGCATTTTAAAGTGATGATTCTACTATGAGTATCAAAGCTATGCTAAAACAGGCCAACCGAGTTCTTCAACGAAAAAATTTGTCTGTCGAGACAATGTTGGTCCATATATGAGCAAAAATTATATGCTATGATTCGGGCTTTGAAACAGTGGGAGCATTACCCAGTTACATTAGGATTTTGTTCTCTGCAGTGATCACAAAGTTTTAAAATATATCAACACTTAAAAGAACATAAATCGGACACATGCGAGGTGGATCTTATTTTTACAAAAAATCACATTTGTGCTAAAACATAAAAGTGAGGTTCATAATAGAGTAGTTGATGCATTGAGCCGACGTTTAGCCCTTATCACTCAACTGCAATCCAATTTTATGGGTCTAGAATGCTTGCGAGATCTATATCCAGAGGATGATGACTTTGCACAAATGTGGCTGATGTGCATCAATAAGGAAGCTATTGAAGATTATTCCTTGAGAGACGGTTTCTTGTTTAAGGGAAACTTGTTGTGCATCCCTAGTCCTCATGGAGGCAACTATTTATTCAAGAACTAGATGCAAGCTAAATTCTATTGGCTGCATTTACGGAGAGATGTAACCAAATTTGTAGAAAGATATTCGGTGTGTCAAAACTACAAGGGCGACGAGCAAAATACGGGTTTTTATCAACCGCTACCCATTTCAGACTCTATTTGGGAGGATCTCACCCTCGACTTTGTGCTCAGACTACCTCTAACCATGCATGGTAACAATTCCATCATGGTTGTCGTCGATCGCTTTTACAAAATGGCACACTTCATCGCATGCAAGCAGATTTTTGATGCATTAAATTTGGCCAAACTTTTTTTTTTTTTGAGAGATTGTCCGATTACATGACGTTCCCCGTAGCCTCACATCTGACAGAGACTGAAGTTCAAAAGTCATTTCTGGCATGAGATCTGGAAATGATTAAGTAATAAGCTTCAGTTGAGTTCACCTTATCATCCGCAGACCGATGGGGAAACTGAAATCGTCAATAGAATATTGGGCAATCTTCTCCATTGTCTTATACAGGAGCACCCAAAACTTTGGGATGAAATTCTTGGTCAAGCCAAATTTGCATTCAATTCCATGCCCAACCGATCAACGGGTATGTGTCCGTTTAGTGTTGCCTATACTAAAATGCCAAATACTCTTGTTGATATTGCAGTCATTCTAAACTGTAAGAGCTAGGCAGCATTGGTGTTGGTCGATCAATTCTTCGACAACTTTCCAAAGTGCGTTCAAAATTGCAGGAATCTAATGCTAAATATAAACTGGATGGGGATTCTCACCGGTGGAAGAAAGTTTTCAAACCAGGAGATTTAGTCATGGTTCGCATGCGAAAATATCAACTTCCTTTGGGAACTTACTGCAAACTTATTAGGAGGAAGTTTGGTCCATTTCCTGTGAAGTATTATATTAATGACAACGCTTATGTTGTCGACTTGCTGGCGGAGTTCAACACTCCCAACACATTTAACATTGTAGATTTTTATACTTATTACCCACCTGATGATAGAATAGATAATATTGAATAGCCCAACAACGTCTCTTTTGTGGAAGGGACGTGTGATGCGGAGCATCCTTAGTTCCCTATACTTAGCTTACCGTGCCCACTTACCAGCCATGTGCAGTTCGTTGCAAGTTTTCTACCACCTTCCTACTTTTAGGAAGATAGTACTATAGTTGCTTTTATAATTACAGTTAGTTATTTTAGTATTATAGAAGCTTTAGAGTATATGTAATGAAATGCTGGAAGAAGACAGCCATACAGAGTTTTTATCCTCTAAGCAAGAACAATTTATTGTTCCATTGGTTTTCCTGCTTGCTTGTTGAGTTTTTCTGTGCAGGATAGTACATCATAATGGATATCGTGGGGTGTTACAACTATTATGTATTTGAAGCATATTGGAATGCTATTGCGCACCAAGAATTCAAAAAGAAGGATTCTAATGTCTAATTGGGCTTTTATTCTGTCTCTTCAATTAATTAATGATTGAGTGTAAGTAATTGTAGCTCCTAATTATTTTGCTATGAAATTTTTTTTCTACACAACGACTACATAGTATAACATCAACGAATTCTTTTATTAAGAGTACTTTAGAGAATTCATAGAAATTTTTTATTGACCAAAGTTACAATTAAGTTTCATAACAAGAAGATACGATCTTTTTATAAAAAAAAATTTGAAAATGCATTTTGTTATTAAAAAATATAAAAATTTAAATGATTGAGCTATAAATACTTGCAAGTGGTGGAAATGTAGATCATATGGTCATATATTTGTGTAATTAATTCGATGATCTCCTTTGCAGAGACTATGAAAAAGGACTGTTTTGGAGGATGAGCCAGTTACTCAGCAGTAGGAGAAAGGGTTCTCTAATAACAAGAAAAAGGTTATATATTGTAGTTGAATTATTTTTGTTGTTGGTTTTACTTAATTCTTTCATATGCTGAAATTTTAAGCAATTTTCTTTGTTTAGATTCAAAGGAGGATAAAAATTGCCGAGCTGAAACATATATGTACAAAGCTTGATTTATGTGAAAATTGCCAAGCTGAAACAGTATTTTTTGATATTTTTAATTTGATCATAAAATTTGATTTTTTGATGTTATATATATATATAATTTGTTCTGGTCTTTAGCAACGGTTTTAATTCATGCTAAAAGCGTTGCTAAAGCCTTCCTACGACAGCACTCATGAAACTGTTGTAAAAATTATTTCAGTGAATGAAAATACAACAGATTTATAGTGATTCCAATCTCAACAAATTTGTATGTGTTTAAACTGCTGCAGTATGTCAAAAAAGTGATGTGAATGCATTATTTCTTAGTAGTGCTTGGACATTATTTATAGGATAAGGTTAAGTAGTTCTTCAAATCTCTAAGGCCTTTCCTCATTCCCTTCTATTTATGTGAAGAATGGGCTCATTTATAATTTTTTGATGTTCATTTTAAAAATTGTAGACAAAATTTTCATGTACATCATTAGACGACTTGTGTTCATTCCCTCTATCATAGGCTGCTTCTTAAAAATTTAAGTCATTAATGACATCAGTCTTGTGTAATATTGTACTCATTAAATTTGTCTCATTAAGATGACAACTTTAATTATAAGCGTGTGAGGTTTGGAGAATGTTTGGTACCTTAAACAATATCACTAAGTTGTCAATTATATTTTGAATGTATGATTTAGGATCATTTGAACTAGGATAAAAAAAAAACTTTTCATGTTCATGAATTTGCCTTATTGAAATGTTTATTTAGAATGCAAGTTTGCTAAAATTAGAATTGGGATGGTCCAAAACTTAATTTATCAAGACTCTTATTTAGGTGTATCAAAATAAGTTTATTTGACAGGTTCGATTCATACTCGAAAATGATCCGTTATTATTTGACCTGACACAAACACGACCCAATTCTAGAAACGAGTCAGAAATTCGAACTCGAATCAGACCCGTTGGTCCCGCCCAAACCCATGTTGACCCAACCCATCCTAAACCTAGGTCGAGCACAGGTTGTGGGGCAAACGCGCAAGGTAGGTAGTAGGCCATAGCGAGCTCGGGGGTTGTGGGTGATGCGTGAGTGAGGCAGGTTGCATCTATCGAGAGCGAGGGGGTTGGTGCATGCGAGACGCGAGCATGATGCATACGGGTGAGAGGCGCCATCAGGACGTGAGATGCAGGCTGTGGGTTGGATGTAGGTGAGGCAAGTTGCGAGGTCATGCTCGAGCTGTGGCAGTGTGGCCCTTGTGAGCGAGTAGGGGTGTCAATTTCGGGTTAAGAGTCGAGTTCGGGTCAAACCCTAAATTGACCCGGCACTATTCGGGTCAACCTGAACCCGACCCGTTTTTTGAAATGGGTCAGTTTTTCGGATCCGAACCCGACCCGCTTCAGGTCCAGGTCAACCTGACACCACGCGAATGACCCGAACCCAACATGTTTCGGGTCCGAGTTGACCCTAACTCAGAATTTTCAGGTCAGGTTCGAGTCGGATTTTCAGGTCGTGTCAAATATTGACACCCCTACAACGAGCTCAGGGTTGAGCTGTCGAGGATGTGGGTGGATGGGCGTAACACGTGCAAGTGCGGGACGTGCGACGTGAGCTGCGGGGAGGGATGTGGGCGATAGGCATGACGCATGCAGGACTGCAGGCGCCAGACACACAAAGCAAACCGAGGGGCTAAATCCGGGTTAAGTTTGGGTTTTCAGGTCAACTCAAATCCGTCTCGATTTTAAAAATGGGTCAGAATATTAAACCTAAATCCAACTCGTTTGTCAAAGGGGTTGACTCGAACACAAAATTTTTCTGGTCAAATTCGAATCAAATTTCATGTCGGGTCAAATATTGACACCACTACTCTTATTCAAATATTGCTCCAAGGATTCATGCTCTTTTAGATCGATGAATATTCTAGTAATATAACTTCAAAAAAAAATAACAATATGTAAAAATGTGTGCCACAATACTTTTACTCTGAGTATTAACAAAACTTTGAATCGTATTATTTAAAAACATGCACTGTTGTTATGTTCGCATGTCAAAGTTTGATCATTCTAACCCTTCAACAACAACAACAACAAGAAGCACCTATAAATATTTAAATATATATATGCAACTAAAATAACTAAAGCTTCTCCACTTTGTCAAATGAGAGAAATTAAAGAACTGCGAGTTTGGAGTTGAATAATAAAAATCTCATTTTCCCTTATTTGCGTGCACGTATTTGCTTGTTAGTCTCTAGGCGTTGCTTCATCTTACTGCTAAATAAAGATTTCATCATTTGGAGCCGAATAAGTGGTTTACATATTCTGCCGAATTCCTTTCGCTCTGGGATTTTTTTTTTTTAATTTTAGTAAAACGAGTCTATTAATTTATTAATAATTAGCTTAGATAGCCAACAAATTTTAATATAATTTTTATCTAAAAAAAAGAACAGAATATTCTAATTAAATTTATTAGTATTATTTATTTTAAAATTATTAAATTGATCTTCAAATAAATTAGTATAATTTTAAATTAATGATTTGTTATTTGTATATTAAGTTCATCTTAAAGTAAATGTAATAAATTTGCAACATAATCTGGTTTAAAAAAAATTAAAGGAAAATTTCATGAGCTGGCTTTGTTTCCATTGTTGTCCGTTACGTATGGGCGTTAGGTAACCTGTCAATTCTCGTACGGCGCCGATGACGACCTCTCGAAAATTAATATAGTAGTGTTGGACCAACAACCTACATAAAAAAAAAATGTTTTATATTAAAAAAAAATACTATGATGTTTGAAACTTACTACTCGAGCTCGGCTCTATAATAGGTTCGCGAGCGGAGCTTATCGAGCTCGAGATCAAATAGCCCTCTGTTTGACTTGCAAGCTCATCGAGCAACTTGCGGAACATGTTGCCAGCATGAAAATGAAATCGCGTATGTGGGGAATTGAAACGCGATGGATTGACGCTGGCCGGACGTTGGCGACTACGACGACTGATGTAGGAGAAGACAACTAAAGCTGGCGACGGGCGTTGGTGATAACGACGACTAATGCTTGGAAAGACAACGCGAACGTTGGCGACGAGGCAAATGCTGGTGAATACACAGACGCAAGCGATGCTGACGACTAACGCTGGTACGACGGACGAATGCGGATGAGCAACTCAAACTACCTCTCAATGAGAAACTCGATGAGCTCTTTTGAACTGAACAAAACTTATGAACTTTTAATTTCTCTCTCTCTCTCTCTATATATGTACATGACGTTACTTCACATAATTTAGGCGTTATTTGGGATAATTTTTTTATTGCTTTTAAAGCATTTTTTTAGTACAAAAATTTAAATTTTTATTAAAAAATAGCTTTAAAAGCATTAAAAAAAGTATCATGAATGAAACCTTAACCTTTATCTCAATTACTTACAAAATGCCGGTACTGTATGACTTACGTCACATTAATTTGACCTTTAATCTCCTTCTCCAAATTATTTATTCTATTTAGTGACATAGAATGTGATTGCTACCATTAGTCTGTTTGCTTGTTTCGAATGCTAATTAATGGCTGTATCGCATGCGAGGGACCGCAGAATCCGATCGCTATCAATTTGTTTGCTCTATAAATGAATGAAATATTACAGGCCGAGTTTGTTATCTCTTCAAAAGATGAGTAAAAACTTCTTCTTCTTCTTCAATTTCAACTTCCTCTTCTTCTTCTTCTTCTTCTTCCCCTCTCATCTATGGCTCGGCTGTCTCTCTGCTGTCAACATCACTCATCTTCCAGGCTTCCACGGCGAGCTTCCCTTCCATTTGGAGACTGGGTGAGTTTTCTTTTTTGTTATAATTATTAATTAATACAGTTAAACACCTCATCGATCATAAGGCTAAACTTTAGTGAATATGGTTTAGAATTGCTATTATTAATTAGCAATTATTCATTTTGTTTACTAAAAAGTTTTACTATATCTCAAATGGCATTTGGGAGGAGGAAGACTTCAAACTTTTGGATTGTTGAACAAAGCAAATAATGGCCGACTGAAATTTGTTCAAAGGGAAATTATAACTTCATAGTTGATTAGTCCTTCAATTCAAAGTTTCTGAATCTGAAATTAGTCTTGTGGCTTTTTTATAATGAATAAGCATATTGTATCATTAAGAAAAGTATAAAGTTTATTAACAATATTCACATATATATATACATACTTTCTAAAATAATTTTTTAGTAAAAAATTTCTTAAAAAAATAATGATTAATAGCACCCCAAATGAAACCTAAGTCGTTATTGTGTTCTCCAAATTTTCATCAAAAAATAAAAATAGAAATATTTTGATATAATTTTTATTAGAAGGATCTCAAGAGCTCTTAAATATATATTATTGTGATTAACATATATAGTTCATGATATCTCAATGTAAATTTAAAAAATAATAAATCCATTTTGATATAAATTATGTAAGTAATTTTTTTTCTACTTTCATTATATTTAGTCAAAGAAAATAAATAAATAAATATAAAATAACAAGATGCAAAATTATTAAATTAATTAATAAAAAAATGCTTGCACAAGTTCACCAACTAATTAATAAAGTTAAATAATATTTTTATTTGCTTTAGAAAACATCAATCACAAATTCTTAATTATCTACAAAAAAATTCTTAAGCAACCATTTTTCCTAAAAAGCGTTCGGTTAGTGGTAATTTATAAATGAAAAGCATTTCTCTAATTGATAGTTAAACGTCAATGAAATTTGAAAAGTAAAGGAACATAAAATATTAAAAAGACATACTTAGGAGAAATTTCCTTTTCCACTGAAATGCTTATTTATTATCATTTCCAAATGTAAGATTAATGCTTCATTCGGAATAGTTTTTTTACAACTTTATTTTTTAAGATCAAAATCATATTTTTTAGTTTGATCATTATTTTCTATGATTTTGAAGAAATTTATGATATGAATCTATTTTTTATATAAATTTTTTCAAAATTTATTTTTTCCACATCAACTTTATAACGAGCTTCATAAAAAATTACAATCATTCCTAAAGGGCCCTAAATTATTCAATCTCGTAGGAGGAAAAAAAAATCACATATTTATGTAATTTTCCATCTAATTTAACTTTTCCGTAATCACAATTAACGGCTTAATGGCCTTAACATTGAAAATTGTACAAAATGATGAATGTAATTAAATATCAAATTGTGTGGATAATAGTTGACATCGAGCTTGAAACATATAAATTTTTATAAATTTATAGTTTTGCAAAATTATATTAATTCTGTGTGCGATTTAGTTCTTGTTTGGGATGGTTTTCTTATTATTTTTTAAAACAGTTTTTTAACATAAAAATTTTAATTTTTATACTAATAATTTAATTTAAAAATAATAAGAAAGTCATTCCAAATTAAGAGGTTAATTAATGTTTGAAAAAATTGGTTAATTAATGGTTTCATATTTTGTGTGAAAAGGTATGTGTCTGTAGATGACGAGAGCGGAGCGGAGCTCTTCTATTACTTTGTGGAGTCAGAGAGAAAACCAGAAGAGGACCCTCTTATCCTTTGGCTAACGGGCGGGCCGGGCTGCTCGGGTTTTGCCGGCTTGGCTTTGCATATGGGTAATCAATCAATCAATTATCAATCTCTTTCACCCAAATGGGTTGCTATTTGCTAATTTTTGTTTCATGTTTCAGTAATCATATTATTGAGTCTAATTAACGTCTTATAGAACTATCCTATGTGAGTTCAAAGGCATGAGATCCCCCCATCAGGGTTTCATTAAGGATATTTTAGGAATTTCACATTAATATTAATTAACCTAATTTTTTTATATAAAAAAAAAAGTAATGTAGGGATTCTATTTTAAAGAGAAGAAAATGACAGCAAATAGAAAACTTATTATTATTATTTTTTGCAAATCATTCATCACCATCATCATTGTCATCACAACAATGAAACTTTTTTTTTAAATACAGGGCCTCTTAATTTTAAGACTGATAATTTTGATGGAAACACTCCTACCCTAGTCATCAATCCTTATGCTTGGACCAAGGTGAGAAATCTAGCTAGCACCATTTATATACAAGTACTCCACTATAAGTATGCATGATGATGCCGCTGGTATATATTAATTACTCTCCTAATATGAATTTTCAGATTGCCAGTATGATCTTCTTGGATTGGCCTGTCGGCACTGGATTCTCTTACTCAACAACTGATAAAGACTATATCACAGAGGATATTCAAACTAAAAGGAATATCTACAAATTTCTCAGAAAGGTAAGAGGTCGAGAATGCAGAGAAATTGATAAACATCATAGGTTTAATGACTATTATGTTAAGACATCGAATAAGAAAGAAAAAAGCTCTCAAATTGTTAATCAAAGATGAACACTCTACGATAGAGGCATTATATATAGACTCTATATATAAAGCAAATACATGGCATCGAAAATTTCTAAAAAGATATTATAAAAAAAAACTATTAAAATAGCCACTCCTAGCTATTACATTGCACCATTATATAGTTAATTCTTACATTCTTCACTTTCGATGATGCAGTGGCTTCTTGATCATCCCAATTTCGTGTCAAATCCTTTCTACATGGGTGGTGAATCTTATGGTGGGAAGATGGCTACTCTCCTTTCTCATGAGATTGTCGAAGGTAATTTACTAGTTTAATTTTCTGGTATGCTTATGGCTAGCGCTGCTCATATGAGAACTAATTATTCCTAATGTTTAGTTATTCATATGTTGTCTTACAGGAAACGAGCAAGGTCAAAATCCGCTAATCAATATTAAGGTATAGATTCTATAGCAAATATATTGATTTGAAAGCCAAAATTTGAACTGAGAAACTTGCAGATTTCACAATCTTTTTCTGATTTCGTTGTTTGGAATTGTATCAGGGTTATATAATTGGAAACGCTGTAACAGGCGAAAAAACAGATAAGAATTCCCAAGTCCCGCATGCTTACGGATTAGGAGTTATTTCTGAGCAACTCTATAAGGTTTTGATATTTCTTAATTTTTATAAAATGAAAGAGTTATTTCTTAATAGATGATAACACAATCTTTTTCTGATTTCGTTGTTTGGAATTGTATCAGGGTTATATAATTGGAAACGCTGTAACAGGCGAAAAAACAGATAAGAATTCCCAAGTCCCGCATGCTTACGGATTAGGAGTTATTTCTGAGCAACTCTATAAGGTTTTGATATTTCTTACCTTTTATAAAATGAAATTGCTATAATAGATGATAACCAATCACCTTATCTTGCTTTATTAATATATATATATTTCTGTAATAACATTATGATTCCCATTATTTCAGCTTATTCAAACGAATTGCGAAGGTGAAGATTACCTGAAACCTCAGGGTGCCCTTTGTAAAACTCACCTTCAAGTCTTTGAGGAGGTACTTACTCTGTATAATTAATTACCTTTATATCATGTAATCTAAACTCTTATGCAAACAGTTTCTTTCAGAAATTAATGTGTTCGGTATATTGGAACCCTTATGTTCTGATGAACCTCAAAAAGAGATTTTAGGCCTTCGCAGGTCACTCGAGGAAAACTCAGCAGATTTCCTCAACCAACCTTCACCTGATATTAATTGCATAGTTAAGTCCATTATATATAAGCAATATATACATATAATTAAATTCGTTGAAAGGTAATATTAATCTATGCAACAATGAATACTTCCCATACAGACTCCAGATCTTCTTGCTAATTATTGGGCAAACAATGAACTTGCAAGAAATGTCCTACAAGTTGAGGAGGTATGTTTTATCTTTTGATTTTCTTATAAGTTTCTACATCGATCATCCATTATGAAGAACTCTACTTGATAAAAAATTTTGGCATTTTTTAATATGAAATTTGTGAATAATGTGACATTAGGGAACTGTGGGAAGATGGCATCGATGCAATTTCAATATTGCTATATATAATTACACTCGCAGCATTCCCAGCTCAGTGCCATATCACAAAAATCTAGCAAAAAGAGGCTACAGAGCTCTAGTGTACAGGTGAGGATCGAAGGCTCAGAGCAAGCAATTACTTACAAATGAACATAATTACGTACGTGTTTGAAATTTGCAACGAGAATGAAGCATCATTTTACTTTATTTTATGATGAACACGTACAGTGGAGATCATGATCTTCAAATCCCATTTGTTGGTACATTGGAGTGGATAAAATCACTTGGCTTCGCAGTAGTTGATCCATGGAGATCATGGCATGCAGGCGGCCAAGTAGCAGGGTGATTAACTATATTTACCAAATAAATTTTATTATTTATTTGTCAAAGATCGAGAAGAATTTAATTGAATTTATAGATTTGTAACTATGGGCTTGTTTTCACTTCCTCAGGTATACGATTTCGTTGGCTAATAATTTGACTTTTGCTACTGTCAAGGTAAGAGAATTTTTAAGTTTTCATGTCAAAAATATGATATATTTAATTGCACACAACTTCTATTGATGATACATTTAATTCACATTTTTTTTTCTTCTTAATATTTAGATATTAATTTTATATTGGTTGCAGGGTGGAAATCATTTGGCACCAGTACATAGACCAATGCAAACCTTTGTTATGTTTGAGAGGTGGATTTCTCAACAAGTTCTATAAAGCAAATGGATTTCAAAGCTGAAATGAACTATGTATAATTTAAGTGTATATTTGTATTGATTCTTTTTTTTTTTTCATCTATAAATATGTAAGCTTCAACAGTGCATATAGCTTATGGGTTCCTTTGATTCTGCTATAGCCAACTAAGTTCAATCCGGGTTATGCATGACCTGATTCCAACCTGTTTAGGTGATTAAAGGGTAATATTCAATTGCACTTCAAGTTTGATGCATGATAAGAAGATATATGTAAACTGACATGTTTAATCTGCTATAAGCATGCTAAATAAAAACAAGAAAATGTTATATTAGTTTCACCATTGCTTGAAACTATTAAGTTTGATTATGGGGCGCCACAAATTATGTGGATTAATGAGCCGCATTAAACTTTCTAAATCCAAATGTAATCCTAGACTAGTAGAAACCCTTAATAAAATCTAGATGTTGTTGTGCAAAACAATGGAAACAAACAAAAAATCACAATCAAATATTAAGCGAGTTCAACGAAGATGTCTAAGTTCACAGGGATTATTTTACTATATTGAAAAAATAGAGTTATAATTAACTCTCTCTTATGTATACTCCCATACAGCATCCCTCAAGCCTTCAAATAGATTTGAAAATAAAATCTAATAAGAAAACTTCCTAATCAATGCATCAATCAAATATCTTAATTATGCAATAATCAGATTCTCTAATTAATGCATTAATTAGCCACTAAATGCTTTCCCAATCAAAGCTGAAATCAATATGGAAGGATGTCTATAACAATGTCCACCACAGCTTTCATTTCTAAAAATTGAAGATAATAAAATATTCTCCAATATCAAAATGACTGTATCAAGATGGTTGTTTACGTACCCTCCCTCCCAAGTGATCAACTTAAGCTTAGTTATTTAAAACAATTGGGAAATCGGTCATGAGTTAGAATGTTCACCAAACTCCTAAAGTAGGTGAACTTCTGAAATTATAGTACTTTTATAATCAATTTTATTGGATTCTCCATGGTATCTAACTTCTTCAATTGGACATAACCTTCAGCAATTAAGTCCTAGAAAAAATGGTACTTTACATCAATGTGCTTGGTATGAGCCTCCATGACTGTCATGTATTATGCCTCCATAGAAGACCAAGTAATAGTAGACTGAAGAACTGACCTCCAACTGACTAGACCTCCTGCCAATGTGAATAAATAGTTAGTCGTACACCTACGCCTATCAATATCATCTGTATAATCTGAGTCAGTGTAGCCTACACACAAATCAATCTACACTACACACAAATCAGTAACAAATGATTGCCTCTCAAATGTCATACCTACATCAACTATACTTTTCAGATACCTCGGGTTACTCTTCATAGCCTTCCAATAACTCCTTCCCAAATCATGAATAAAACTACTCACAACACCAACTACTTGTGTAATATTTGGATCGATCTGTAGCAAAATCAGACCATAGCGTGCTATAAGTTTCAAATAAACACGGGTCGAGGTATGCTTAACTACTGGGGAAAACACCTCATCATAATTAATCCCTTTATGTTGCACAGAGCGTTTTTCCACCAACCTAGTCTTATATCGTATATCATCTCCATGAGATTCTTCCTTCTCTACATATACCCATTTTCACCCAATGGCTTTCCTCCGAGAAGGAAGTTTCACCAACCTCCAAGTAGCATTCTTCTGAAAAGACTCTATCTCTTCATCCATAGCATTTCTCTAAAAGATCATCATCAGGATTGTACACTACTTTTTTGTATTGACCAGGAATTTCAACCTCTATAGTTGAAAGTGCAAACACAATGTGGCCCCTCAACCAAGCAGATTTTGGGATATTTTGGCACCAAGTACTTCTCCTAATAATAGATTATTAAGCTGGAACCTTATCTTGAATATCATCTCATACCTCCTGATTGTTGAGACTTCTTATATATGAATTAGGTTGTTAGACCTAAGCTCATGTCCCAACGGCTAAAAGAGGGGGGGGGGGGGGGGGGGTTGAATGGTAATTTTAAAAATTTTACCACACTCTTTCATAATTTAAAATCGATAAAAACTTATGATAAATTTAATTAATAAAATTTTTCAACCACAATCACATCAGAACTAGTAATAATAAATACAGCAGCGGAAAAATAAAAAGCACAAATAATTAGTAGTGGTTCTCATATACACACATACACTACTCACTGCTAAAGTCTCCCACTTCAGGTAGTGCACTATTACATTATGTCTCTCCTTTTCTGTTCCCCACACAGTGGAGCGAAGCTTTTAAAAATCTCTTTCCAGCAGTAGTTGTCGACTAGACGTCATCCTTTTGTACCTCCAAGTGTAGGCAAGGTACTCCGCTGCTTCACAACTCTCCAAGTGTAGGCATAGAACCCTCCCGCTGTTTACACTTTCCAAGTGTAGGCAGAGAACCCTTCGTCCTTTCACACTTCTCCAAGTGTAGGCAGAGAACCCTCCCGTTGTTCACACTCCTCGAGTGTCGGCAGAAAACTGGATCTCCTTGACAAGATCTTATCACGAGAAATCTAGAAGGACAAGAGAAAGGAGCGAAGTAACCACAATTCACAAACGAAGATCCTTACCTTTGAGTGCCAAGTGAATACTTCACGCTCCAGTAGTAAAAAATCTCCTTCAAACACTCTCTCCTTCAATCTCTCTTCCGTTTGCATAAAGACCTGTGGACAAAAAGATTACAAGATAGTTTTAAGTGGACCTTTTAAATGAAAAACACAAAAAATTGTCCAAAAACTGTAATTTTTCAAATATGTACGTACTTGATCGTCCCGTATGATCGTAATTCATACGTACAAACAGTGTAAAAATTATTGTGTACGAACTCAATTTGCATTGGTACGAAATTACTTCATACCCGATCATCGTCCCGTACGAGCATAGTTCGTCTGGTACGAACAATTATGTTCAAGCTTTATTGAAAGATAACTGCAGGATGGTCCACAAGGTTAAGGAACAGAGGACATCATCTTGGGAGGAATGGGTAGAATCGTCTAGAAGAACTATTAATTTCAAAAATCAGAGGACATCGTCTAAGGACGAATGGGACATTTTGTCTGGACGAATAGTTCAAGGTGAGAAATCAGAGAACATCATCCAGGGATGAATGGGACATTTCGTCTGGACGAATAGTGTAAAGTGAGAAATCAGAGGACATCATCCGGGGATGAATGGGATATTTTGTCTGGACGAATAGTTCAAAGTGAGAAATCAGAGGATATCGTCCAAGGACGAATGGGTAAATTTGTTAGGATTATCAGGACTTAGAATTTTTTTTTCACTTTCTGTTCATTCCATTGCTCTCCGAGGGGTATAACTGACTGATCGTCCTGCACGAACATGGTTCATCCCGTACGATCAGTATGAGAAATTTTATCTTTTAAAGATCTCCCCTAGTGTGTGTGTGCTAAAGTTACTCAATTATGATCACACTTTCTCTGACTCAAAAAGAATAAAATACATACTCCAAATTAAAAAATAGTATATTCAGATCTTTATTTGAAGTCTTCACCAATTTGGAGTTTGATTTTCCAGAAATGTTAGTACACACAAGAGCCAAAAAATAATTCTTTCAAAATGTATTAGGAGAAATTAAGTAATCAAAACAATAATATTTGGAATCATCAAAATAACAAGTTGTAAGAATATAAAATATGCAAAAGCTAAGTAGCAAACTCTCTTAGCACTGATCTATGGCTAAAATAGGCATATAGGTAGAAATGATTTTTTTATGTGGAATAAATGATGTTGCATAAAACTCCAACTTTTGAAGTACATCTATGCATGGTCCCATCATAACTCTTCACCTGATTCGAGTCTTAGGACTTCAACATGCTCACCTTGTCGAATGTAACATTCCCACGAATGATAATTTCTTTTCTCCCTAATCATAAAGTTTGAAAACCTTAATTTCACACCTAAAGTTAATTAAGATTTTCTTCTTTGCTCATGGTTCCAGTTCATCATTATGGACAAGATAGCAAGATGGACACTCAAATACTCTTAAGTGTTCATAGTCTCTGGCAGGATACCCCGGTCACATCTTCTTTGGGGTATTCTTTCCAATAAACTAGAGAAGACATATGATTCACCAAGTGACAATCATAGTCAATAGCCTCAGCCTAATATACTTTATCCAACCAAACAATGGATAATATATATTGAACTTTCCACCAAAGTCCTATTTATCCTCTCTGCCACCCCTTTCTACTGCGGTGTCTCTCAAATAGTGAAGTGGTTTTCTATCCTAGTTCTCTAACTCTATTGCAATAATGCATCTGATATGTATTTGTCCCCATTTTCTAATCTGATACACCATATCTTTTTTATTAGTTTGAGTCACAATCTACTTCTTCCAAGCTCTAAAGATCTTCAGTACCTCTCTCTTACACCTCATGGTATACACTCAAACATATATGGAGTAATCATAAATAAAAAATAAAAAATATATATGCATGTTGAATGGTGTTGTCTTCATCAGACCCCAAACATCTATGTGAATATACTCAAAATAATCCTTCGTGTTATGGGTAATAGTACTAAAGGATACTCGTGTCTTCTTGCCAAATACACAATATTCACAAAAATTGAGCTTGTAGGTGCTCGCTCTTTTAATCAAATCATTCTTCAACCAATTCATAAGTAAAGCCTCTGATGTATGAGCTAGCCTTATATGTCACAATGCAATGGTATTAGAAGAATCAACAACAATAGCATCCATTCTAATCATTGTTCTTCCTTGAAGATTGTAAAGGCTGTGATAATGAACTCTCTTAAAAATAATATTGCTCCATGATATATTTTTAGAACTCATGCTCAATGACTATCTTATAGACCTTACTCGTTAAAACTTTAGCAGATAATAAATTATTCTTGATATATAGAATATATCTGACATCAATAAGCTCTCTCAGAATACCATTATGCATTATGATGAAGATGCTTCATACACAAGTAATACAATGAGCTCGATTATTTTATATAGTTACTACACCACTATCAAACTCTTTATAGGTATAGAATCACTCACTAGTGGCATAAAAATGATAAGTAACACCAATATCCATAATTTAACATAATCCATCTGTGTACAAACTATGAGAAACTACAGATAGTGATACATCTGTCTTCATCACATTTTTTCAAAGTAAGATTTTTCTTTGCCTTAGAGTAAACTCCTTTTCTCTTCTCCTTCAGCTTCAGCAATCTTTATTCCAATGATCAGCCTCTAAATAGAAAGCACGCTGATTCTTTCTAAGATTATGCCCATGAAACTTGCCTCGTTTATTATCACTACCATCCTTTTTATTCTTCTGCTTCTCATATCTTCCTCATTGGAGTGTAAGAGCCTCAATCAAATCCATCTTTACAGATTCTTTATCCCTATGTTGGAATTCATGAATAAATAATATCGTAGCCACCTCACTATAATTTAAGATCTCCTTCATATGAATGAGAGTCATTATAAAATTATCATATTCATCCGAGAGCAAATTCAATAAAAGAAGCCCCTTTTTCTTCATCTCCAACCTCCTCATCTAGATTAAATAGATCTATTAATAGCTTTGTGAATACATTTGGCTTATCAATAGTAACCCCATATCTCATCTAAAATTTGTAGAGCAATATTTCATATGAAGACGATTCTCTGCTCTCTTCGTTAAATACTAATTATTCAAAGTCTTCCATAGTTTCACTGTAAAAGTCTCCATCATCACAAAATACTTGATCTCTTGAAATAAGAAAATTCAGATCAAGCCACAAGCACTCTGATTCATTTTCAATCAATTTCTCTTAGAATTCTCTTCAAGATGTTCATCACTATCAAGAATATCCTCTAGATTGAACGAGCATAGCGCATCCATCATCTCACATCTGCACATGCCAAAGTTTCCTTTGCAATCAAATTTCATCACATCAATGTTAACAGGATGTGTAACCATCTGATGGATCGACGTCATCGCCACCGACGAGGTGAATATATCCATAACTCCACTGGATCTCATAGTCTCCAAAAAATTTCAACTCTCTGGCATAGCCAAAATTATATCAATCTAGCTCTCTTTTTTCTTCCAACAATGATCCAGAACAAAAAAACTAATAGCTTAGCCAGGAGATTCGTATTCGAACAGCCCAAATCACAAACATGAGAGTCTCCCACACTTCCTAGCCAAGAGTATGGCCCATCCAACCTCCTGTTATGCGTGAATAAGAAAAACAAGAGCGCAATTTGTACTGGATCCACAAATAGAAAGAAATTGAATATGTGATCCATGCCCAAAATCAAGATTGCTCTGACTTAGGCGCTCACCAAAGAAGCCGCATATACTCCCATTGGTCTCCTGCCCATGCAAAACCATCTTGCACGACTTTGTTATCTCTAGACATGCACTTGCGTGAGTTCTGACCCAGGTCGCACACCCACGTGTCTACGATCTAGAGGCAGCACTTCACGTGCATATTGAAAAACTGCAAGGTGCAAGCTACGTCTACTTCGTATGGCCCATGCCCGTAACCTAGTCTTCCACACAATAGTCCATCTCCCACCAGGCTTCTTCGAGCAAAACCACATGCATATCGAGCAATCGATTGCCCGCGCTTGCTTGTGACTATCACTCATGAAACCATGTTTGGCTTGGCCTGCTTTCGTGCGCGAGCCTTCCATGCGCAGAAGCAAACCTTCTTTGGCCCCCCGCTTTAATCATCACGCACATGCATGCCCGTC